>NW_026651370.1:252245-332941 GCF_014773155.1 Arachis stenosperma
GGCAAGAAGTTGGCGTTAAACAGCCAGAAATGGGCACCAGCCCGGCGTTTAACGCCAGAATTGGCATGAAGAGCATTTTGCTCGCCATATGGTGCAGGGATGAATTTTCCTTGACACCTCAGGATCTGTGGACCCACAATATCCCCACCTACCCCACCACCCTCTCTCTTCTTCTTCACCCATTCACCAATACCTCAACACCTCTTCCCCAAAAACCCCTCCCTATCAAATCCCATCTTCTCTTCACCACTCACTTCATCCTTCATAAAACCCCACTCACCTCACCATTCAAATTCAAACCACTTTCCCTCCCAAACCCCCCCTCCATAACCGAAAACCCACCCCTCTCTCCACCCCTATATAAACCCACCTTCACCCCTTCATTTTCACACAAACCTAAACACTACTTCTCCCCCTTTGGCCGAACCACAAAGCCATCCCATCTCCTCTATTCCTTCTTCTTCTACTCTCTCTTTCTTTTTTTGCTCGAGGACGAGCAACCTTCTAAGTTTGGTGTGGTAAAAGCATTGCTTTTTGTTTTTTCCATAACCATTTATGGCATCTAAGGCCGGAGAAAACCTCTAGAAAGAGGAAAGGGAAGGCAAAAGCTTCCACCTCCGAGTCATGGGAGATGGAGAGATTCATCTCAAGGGTGCATCAAGACCACTTCTATGAAGTTGTGGCAATGAAGAAGATGATCCTCGAGGTCCCTTTTCAAACTCAAAAAAGGTCAACTTTAATCAAAGGTTGGACCAAGTCCTCATGGATATCTGTGTGGAAGAAGCTCAATGCAAACAGGAGATCCCACTCATCATGAAATCCCTGAGATACCTCAAGGCAAAAAGAGTGTGCTTAAGAACCTTGGACACCTCTAATTGGGGACTAGCAAAGCTGAGTCACAATCTGAAAAGGTTCACCCAATTATTGTCTGTGGCATGTATGTATCCGATGGTAATACTGGAAGACAAAGTGCTTTTGGCCACGGCCAAGACTCATAAAGTAGCTATGTTCAAGAATCATCATACTTAACTAAGAGAATCAATAATACTATCTGGATTCTGAGTTCCTATAGAAGCCAATCATTCTGAATTTCAAAGGATAAAGTGAGATGCCAAAACTGTTCAGAGGCAAAAAGCTAAAAGCCCCGCTCATTTAATTAATACTGATCTTCATAGATGTTTTTGGAGTTCATTGCATATTCTCTTCTTTTTATCTTATTTGATTTTCAGTTGCTTGAGGAAGCACAATTTAAGTTTGGTGTTATGATGAGCGGATAATTTGTACGCTTTTTGGCATTGTTTTTAGTATGTTTTTAGTATGTTTTTAGTTTTTAGTATTTTTTATTAGTTTTAGTTAAAATTCACTTTTCTTGACTTTACTATGAGTTTGTATATTTTTCTGTGATTTCAGGTATTTTCTGGTTGAAATTGAGGGACCTGAGCAAAAATCGATTCAGAGACTGAAAAGGACTGCAGATGCTGTTGGATTCTGACCTCATTGCACTCGAAGTGGATTTTCTTGAGCTACAGAAGCCCAATTGGTGCGCTCTTAACGGCGTTGGAAATTATACATCCTGGCTTTCCAGCAATATATAATAGTCCATACTTTGCCCGAGATTTGATGGCCCAAACTGGCGTTCCAAATCAGCTCAAAACTGCCCGACGTTAACGCCGGAACTGGCACAAGAATGGGAGTTAAACGCCCAAACCGGAACAAAAGCTGGCGTTTAACTCCAAGAAAAGTCTCTACACATGAAGCTTCAATGCTCAGCCCAAGCACACACCAAGTGGGCCCGGAAGTAGATTTTTATGTCATTTACTCATCTTTGTAACCCTAAGCTACTAGTTCTCTACAAATAGCACCTTTTACTATTGTATTTTCATCTTTGGATCATTTTCGATCTTAGGATCATCTTTGGATGTCTAGTTCTTAGATCATCTGGGTAGCTATCTTTGAGTAGTTTTATGCTATCTTAGATCATGGGGGCTGGCCTCACGGCCATGCCTAGACCTTGTTCTTATGTATTTTCAACGGTGGAGTTTCTACACACCATAGATTAAGGTGTGGAGCTCTGCTGTACCTCGAGTATTAATGCAATTACTATTGTTCTTCTATTCAATTCAGCTTGTTCTTGTTCTAAGATATCACTTGTTCTTCAACTTGATGAATGTGATGATCCTGACACTCATCATCATTCTCCCCTATGAACGTGTGCCTGACAACCACCTCCGTTCTACCTTAGATGAGTGGATATCTCTTGGATCCCTTAATCGGAATCCTCGTGGTATAAGCTAGAATTGATGGCGGCATTCAAGAGAATCCGAAAGGTCTAAACCTTGTCTGTGGTATTCTGAGTAGGATTCAATGATTGAATGTCTGTGACGAGCTTCAAACTCCTGAAGGCTGGGCGTTAGTGACAGACGCAAAAGAATCAATGGATTCTATTCCAACCTGATTGAGAATCGACAGATGATTAGCCGTGCCGTGACAGGGTGCGTTGAACATTTTCACTGAGAGGACGGGATTGTAGCCACTGACAACGGTGATGCCCAACATACAGCTTGCCATGGAAAGGAGTAAGAAGGATTGGATGAAGACAGTAGGAAAGCAGAGAGACGGAAGGGACAAAGCATCTCCATACGCTTATCTGAAATTCTCACCAATGAATTACATAAGTATCTCTATCCTTGTTTTATTTTATTAAATCATTCATGACCATTTGAATCTGCCTGACTGAGATTTACAAGATGACCATAGCTTGCTTCATACCAACAATCTCCGTGGATCGACCCTTACTCGCGTAAGGTTTATTACTTGGACAACCCAGTGCACTTGCTGGTTAGTTGTGCAAAGTTGTGATAAAGAGTTGAGATTTCAATTGAGCGTACCATGTTGATGGCGCCATTGATGATCACAATTTCGTGCACCAGTGCACGAAATTGTGATCATCAATAATGGCACCAAAAACTTGGTAGCGCTCTCAAACGTGAATCACACTTAGTCACAACTCCACACAACTAACCAGCAAGTGCATTAGGTCGTCCAAGTAATACCTTACGTGAGTAAGGGTCGATCCCACAGAGATTGTTAGTATGAAGCAAGCCATGGTCATCTATAAATCTCAGTTAGACGGATAATAATGTTATGGAGTTTTCGAATAGTAAATAAAGCATAAAATAAAGATAGAAATACTTATGTAAATTATTGGTGAGAATTTTGGATAAGTGTATGGAGATGAATTGTCCCTGTTGGATATCTGCTTTCCTACTGCCTTCCCTCAATCCTTCTTACTCCTTTCCATGGCAAGCTGTATGTAGGGCATCACCGTTGTCAATGGCTACATCCCATCCTCTCAGTGAAAACGGTCCAAATGCTCTGTCACAGCACGGCTAATCATCTATCGGTTCTCGATCATGTCGGAATAGAATCCTTTATTCTTTTGCGTTTGTCATCACGCCCAACAATGCATGTTTGAAGCTCCTCATAGTCATTAAATCCCGGAATCCTACTCGGAATACCACAGACAAGGTTAAACTTTCTGGATTCCTATGAATGCCGCCATCAATTCTAGCCTATACCACGAAGATTCTGATTAAGAAATCCAAGAGATATGCGCCCGGTCTAAGGTAGAACGGAAGTGGTTGTCAGTCACGCAACATAGGTGAGAATGATGGTGAGTGTCACGAATCACCACATTCATCATGGTGAAGTGCAACGAATATCTTGGAACAGGAATAAATCGAATTGAATAGAAAATAGTAGTAGTTGCATTAAAACTCGAGGTACAGCAGAGCTCCACACCTTAATCTATGGTGTGTAGAAACTCCACCGTTGAAATACATAAGTGATGAAGGTTCAGGCATGGCCGAATGGCCAGCCCCCAAACGTGATCAGTAGTCTCCTCCGATGAATAATAAAATAAAACTGAGACCAAAGATGTCTAATACAATAGTAAAACGTCCTATTTATACTAGACTAGCTACTAGGGTTTACAGAAGTAAGTAATTGATGCAGAAATCCACTTCCAGGGCCCACTTGGTGTGTGCTTGGGCTGAGCTTGATCTTTACACGAGCTGGGGCTTATCTTGGAGTTGAACGCCAAGTTGTAACGTGTTTTTGGCATTCAACTCTGGTTCGTGACGTGTTTCTGGCGTTTGACTCCAGAATGCAGCATGGAACTGGCGTTGAGCGCCAGTTTACGTCGTCAAATCTCGAATAAAGTATGGACTATTATATTTCTGGAAAGCCCAGGATGTTCTCGAATAAAGTTCACTGGGCGTTTTGAACGCCCAGCTTTTTCTGTGCAATTCCTCTGCTGTATGTTCTGAATCTTCAATTCTCTATATTATTGACTTGAAAAGACACAAATTAAAAATATTTTTGGATTTTCAATAATAAAGAATAATCAAAATGCAACTAAAATCAAATAACAATGCATGCAAGACACCAAACTTAGCAGTTTGTATACTACTGACACTAATAAGAATGCAAATGAGACACATAAACACTCAAGTCAAGAGAATTCAAAGATTAGAGTAGGAAATAATCAAGAATTACTTGAAGATCCTTAAGACACATGAATGAATGCATGCAATTGACACCAAACTTAAGATGAGACACTAGACTCAAGCAAGAAACATAGAATATTTTTGGTTTTTATAATTTTTTTTTTGAAATTTTTTTTTGTTTTTTTCGAAAATTAAGTGGAAAAAGATATCAAAATTCTTAATGAGAATTCCAGGAATCAGTGCAATGCTAGTCTAAGACTCCGGTCCAGGAATTAGACATGGCTTCACAGCCAGCCAAGCTTTCAAGAAAGCTTCGGTCCAAACACTAGACATGGCCAAAGGCCAGCCAAGCCTTAGCAGATCACTGCTCCAAAAGCAAGATTGATAAAAATCAACAAGCTCTTGTGATGATAAGTTGAAACCTCGGTCCAATGAGATTAGACATGGCTTCTCAGCCAGCCAGACTTCAACAAATCATCATGAAACTCTAGAATTCATCTTCAAGAATTTCGAAAAAAAATACCTAATCTAAGCAACAAGATGAACCGTCAGTTGTCCAAACTGAACAATCCCCGCAACGGCGCCAAAACTTGGTGCTGTTGCCGGATTTTGGCACTGATGTTACCGGACCAAAAGCTTGCTCAAAACTCGAACAATCCCCGGCAACGGCGCCAAAAACTTGGTGCGCGAAATTGTGAACAATACTTTTCACAACTCTCATAATCCCCGGTCATGAACTCCAAAAACTTGGTAGCTCAATTCCATGGCATTACACAACTTCGCACAACTAACCAGCAAGTGCACTGGGTCGTCCAAGTAATAAACCTTACGCGAGTAAGGGTCGATCCCACGGAGATTGTTAGTATGAAGCAAGCTATGGTCATCTTGTAAATCTTAGTCAGGCAGACTCAAATGGATATGGTGATGAACGAAAATAACATAAAGATAAAGATAGAGATACTTATGTAATTCATTGGTAGGAACTTCAGATAAGTGCATGAAGATGCCTTCCCTTCCGTCTCTCTGCTTTCCTACTGTCTTCATCCAATCCTTCTTATTCCTTTCCATGGCAAGCTCGTGTAGGGTTTCACCGTTGTCAATGGCTACCTCCCATCCTCTCAGTGAAAACGTTTGCCTATGCTCTGTCACAGCATGGGGTAATCAGCTGTCGGTTCTCGGTCAGGCCGGAATAGAATCCAACGATTTTTTTGCGTCTGTCACTAACGCCCCGCCTGCTAGGAGTTTGAAGCACGTCACAGTCATTCAATCATTGAATCCTACTCAGAATACCACAGACAAGGTTAGACCTTCCGGATTCTCTTGAATGCTGCCATCAGTTCTTGCCTATACCACGAAGACTCTGATCTCACGGAATGGCTGGCTCGTTTGTCAGGCGAGCACTCGGTTGTCAGGCGATCAACCATGCATCGTGCAATCAGGAATCCAAGAGATATTCACTAGAGCCTTGGTTGCTTGTAGAACAAAAGTGGTTGTCAGTCACCTTGTTCATAAGTGAGAATGATGATAAGTGTCACGGATCATCACATTCATCAAGTTGAAGAACAAGTGATATCTTAGAACAAGAACAAGCGGAATTGAATGGAAGAACAATAGTAATTGCATTAATACTCGAGGTACAGCAGCTCCACACCTTAATCTATGGTGTGTAGAAACTCCACCGTTGAAATACATAAGCATAAGGTCTAGGCATGGCCGAATGGCCAGCCTCCCAAAGAGGGTTCAATCATCAAAGCATGATCAAAAGATCCTAAGATTGAAAGATTAAAATACAATAGTAAAAGGTCCTACTTATAGAAAACTAGTAGCCTAGGGTGTACAGAGATGAGTAAATGACATAAAAATCCACTTCCGGGCCCACTTGGTGTGTGTTTGGGCTGAGCAATGAAGCAATTTCGTGCAGAGACTCTTCTTGGAGTTAAACGCCAGCTTTTATGCCAGTTTGGGCGTTTAACTCCCATTTGGGTGCCAGTTCCAGCGTTTAACGTTGGGATTCCTGAGGGTGACTTTGAACGCCGGTTTGGGCCATCAAATCTTGGGCAAAGTATGGACTATCATATATTGCTGGAAAGCCAGGATGTCTAATTTCCAACGCCATTGAGAGCGCGCCAATTGGGCTTCTGTAGCTCCAGAAAATCCACTTCGAGTGCAGGGAGGTCAGAATCCAACAGCATCTGCAGTCCTTTTTAGTCTCTGAATCAGATTTTTGCTCAGGTCCCTCAATTTCAGCCAGAAAATACCTGAAATCACAGAAAAACACACAAACTCATAGTAAAGTCCAGAAAAGTGATTTTTAACTAAAAACTAATAAAAATATACTAAAAACTAACTAAATCATACCAAAAACATACTAAAAACAATGCCAAAAAGTGTATAAATTATCCGCTCATCACAACACCAAACTTAAATTGTTGCTTGTCCTCAAGCAACTGAAAATCAAATAAGATAAAAAGAAGAGAATATGCAATGAATTCCAAAAACATCTATGAAGATCAGTATTAATTAGATGAGCGGGGCTTTTAGCTTTTTGCCTCTGAACAGTTTTGGCATCTCATTCTATCCTTTGAAATTCAGAATGGTTGGCTTCTTTAGGAACTCAGAATCCAGATAGTGTTATTGATTCTCCTAGTTAAGTATGATGATTCTTGAACACAGCTACTTTATGAGTCTTGGCCGTGGCCCAAAGCACTCTGTCTTCCAGTATTACCACCGGATACATACATGCCACAGACACATAATTGGGTGAACCTTTTCAGATTGTGACTCAGCTTTGCTAGAGTCCCAAATTAGAGGTGTCCAGGGTTCTTAAGCACACTCTTTTTGCCTTGGATCACAACCTTATTCTTTCTTTTTCTTTCTTTTTCTCTTTCTTTTTTTTTTTTCGGTTTCTTTCTCTTTTTTTTTCGCCTCTTTTTTTTTCACTGCTTTTTCTTGCTTCAAGAATCATTTTTATGATTTTTCAGATCCTCAATAACATGTCTCCTTTTTCATCATTCTTTCAAGAGCCAACATTCATGAACTACAAATTCAAGATACATATGCACTGTTTAAGCATACATTCAGAGAACAAGAGTATTGCCACCACATCAAAATAATTAAACTATTATAAAATTCAAAATTCATGCAATTCTTTCTTTTTTTCAATTAAGCACGTTTTTATTCAAGAAATGTGATGGATTCATAGGACATTCATAACTTTAAGGCATAGACACTAAGACACTAATGATCATAAGACACAAACATGGATAAACATAAGCATAAAATTTGAAAAACAGAAGAATAAAGAACAAGGAGATTAAGGAACGGGTCCACCTTAGTGATGGCGGCTCTTTCTTCCTCTTGAAGATCCAATGGAGTGCTTGAGCTCCTCAATATCTCTTCCTTGTCTTTGTTGTTCCTCCCTCATGATTCTTTGGTCTTCTCTAATTTCATGAAGGATGATGGAGTGTTCTTGATGCTCCACCCTTAGTTGTCCCATGTTGGAACTCAACTCTCCTAGGGAGGTGTTTAGTTGCTCCCAATAATTTTGTGAAGGAAAGTGCATCCCTTGAGGCATCTCAGGGATCTCATGATGAGAGGGGTCTCTTGTGTGCTCCATCCTCTTCTTAGTGATGGGCTTGTCTTCATCAATGGGGATGTCTCCCTCTATGTCAACTCCCACTGAATAACAGAGGTGACAAATGAGATGAGGAAAGGCTAACCTTGCCAAGGTAGAGGACTTGTCTGCCACCTTATAGAGTTCTTGGGCTATAACCTCATGAACCTCTATTTCTTCTCCAATCATGATGCTATGGATCATGATAGCCCGGTCTATGGTAACTTCGGACCGGTTGCTAGTGGGAATGATTGAGCGTTGTATAAACTCTAACCATCCTCTAGCCACGGGTTTGAGGTCATGCCTTCTCAATTGAACCGGCTTTCCTCTTGAATCTCTCTTCCATTGGGCGCCCTCTTCACATATGACTGTGAGGACTTGGTCCAACCTTTGATCAAAGTTGACCCTTCTAGTGTAAGGATGTTCATCTCCTTGCATCATAGGCAAGTTGAACGCCAACCTCACATTCTCCGGACTAAAATCCAAGTATTTCCCCCGAACCATAGTAAGATAATTCTTTGGATTTGGGTTCACACTTTGGTCATGGTTCTTGGTGATCCATGCATTGGCATAGAACTCTTGAACCATCAAGATTCCGACTTGTTGAATGGGGTTGGTAAGGATTTCCCAACCTCTTCTTCGAATCTCATGTCGGATCTCCGGATATTCACCTTTTTTAAGTGAAAAAGGGACCTCGGGGATCACCTTCTTCAAGGCCACAATTCCGTAGAAATGGTCTTGATGCACCCTTGAGATGAATTTCTCCATCTCCCATGACTCGGAGGTGGAAGCTTTTGCCTTCCCTTTCCTCTTTCTAGAGGTTTCTCCGGCCTTAGATGCCATAAATGGTTATGGAAAAACAAAAAGCAATGCTTTTACCACACCAAACTTAAAATGTTTGCTCGTCCTCGAGCAAAAGAAGAAAGAAGAGAGTAGAAGAAGAAGAAATGAGGAGAAAGGGAATGGCTTTGTATTCGGCCAAAGGGGAGAGAGATGGTGTTTAAGGTGTGTGAAAATGAAGGAGTGAAGGAGGGTTTATATAGGAGAGAGGGAGAGGGATGTTCGGCCATTTGAGGGTGGGTTTGGGTGGGAAAGTAGTTTGAATTTGAATGGTGGGGTAGGTGGGGTTTTATGAAGGATGGATGTGAGTGGTGAAGAGAAAGAAGGGATTTGATAGGTGAGGGTTTTTGGGGAAGAGGTATTGAGGTGATTGGTGAATGAGTGAAGAAAAGAGAGAGTGGTGGGGTTGGTGGGGATCCTGTGGGGTCCACAGATCCTGTGGTGTCAAGGAAAAGTCATCCCTGCACCAAATGGCATTCAAAATCACGTTTTGAGCCATTTCTGGCGTTAAACGCCGGGCTGGTGCCCATTCCTGGCGTTTAACGCCAGGTTCTTGCCCTTTTCTGGCGTTTAACGCCAGTCTGGTGCCCCTTTCTGGCGTTAAACGCCCAGAATGGTGCCAGACTGGGCGTTAAACGCCCAACAGCTAACCTTACTGGCGTTTAAACGCCAGTAGGTGCGTCCTCCAGGGTGTGCTATTTTTCTTCCTGTTTTTCGTTCTGTTTTTGCTTTTTTCATTGATTTTGTGACTTCTCATGATCATTAACCTACAAAAAAGATAAAATAACAAAAGAAAATAGTTAATTATAAAACATTGGGTTGCCTTCCAACAAGCGCTTCTTTAATGTCATTAGCTTGACAGAGGACTCTCATGGAGCCTCACAGATACTCAGAGCCATGTTGGAACCTCCCAACACCAAACTTAGAGTTTGAATGTGGGGGTTCAACACCAAACTTAAAGTTTGGTTGTGGCCTCCCAACACCAAACTTAGAGTTTGACTGTGGGGGCTCTGTTTGGCTCTGTTTTGAGAGAAGCTCTTCATGCTTCTTCTCCATGGTGATAGAGGGATATCCTTGGGCCTTAAACACCAAGGATTCTTCATTCACTTGAATGATTAACTCTCCTCTATCAACATCAATCACAGCCTTTGCTGTGGCTAGGAAGGGTCTGCCAAGGATGATGGATTCATCCATGCACTTCCCAGTCTCTAGGACTATGAAATTAGTAGGGATGTAATGGTCTTCAACTTTTACCAGAACATCCTCTACAAGTCCATGAGCTTGTTTTCTTGAGTTGTCTGCCATCTCTAGTGAGATTTTTGCAGCTTGCACCTCAAAGATCCCTAGCTTCTCCATTACAGAGAGGGGCATGAGGTTTACACTTGACCCTAAGTCACAGAAGGCCTTCTTGAAGGTCATGGTGCCTATGGTACAAGGTATTGAAAACTTCCCAGGATCCTGCCTCTTTTGAGGCAGTTTCTGCCTAGACAAGTCATCCAGTTCTTTGGTGAGCAAAGGGGGTTTATCCTCCCAAGTCTCATTTCCAAATAACTTGTCATTTAGCTTCATGATTGCTCCAAGGTATTTAGCAACTTGCTCTTCAGTGAAATACTCATCCTCTTCAGAGGAAGAGTACTCATCAGAGCTCATGAATGGCAGAAGTAAATCCAATGGAATCTCTATGGTCTCATTTTGAGCCTCAGATTCCCATGGTTCCTCATTGGGGAACTCATTGGAGGCCAGTGGACGTCCAGTGAGGCCTTCCTCAGTGGCGTTCACTGCCTCTTCTTCCTCCCAGAATTCGGCCATGTTAATGGCTTTGCACTCTCCTTTTGGATTTTCTTCAGTATTGCTTGGGAGAGTACTAGGAGGGAGTTCAGTGATTTTCTTGCTCAGCTGACCCACTTGTCCTTCTAAGTTTCTAATGGAGGACCTTGTTTCAGTCATGAAACTTTGAGTGGTTTTGATTAGATCAGAGACCATTGTTGCTAAGTCAGAGGTATTCTGCTTAGAACTCTCTGTCTGTTGCTGAGAAGATGATGGAAAAGGCTTGCTATTGCTAGACCTGTTTCTTCCACCATTATTGTTATTGAAACCTTGTTGAGGTCTCTGTTGATTCTTCCATGAGAAATTTGGGTGATTTCTCCATGAAGAATTATAGGTGTTTCCATAGGGTTCTCCTAGGTAATTCACCTCTTCCAATTAAGGGTTCTCAGGATCATAGGCTTCTTCTTCAGATGAAGCATCCTTAGTACTGCTTGGTGCATTTTGCATTCCAGACAGACTTTGAGAAATCAAATTGACTTGTTGAGTCAATATCTTGTTCTGAGCCAGAATGGCATTCAGAGCATCAATCTCAAGAACTCCTTTCTTCTGATTAGTCCCATTGTTCACAGGATTCCTTTCAGAAGTGTACATGAATTGGTTATTTGCAACCATTTCAATCAGCTCTTGAGCTTCTGTAGGCGTCTTCTTCAAATGAAGAGATCCTCCAGCAGAGCTATCCAAAGACATCTTGGACAGTTCAGAGAGACCATCATAGAAAATACCTATGATGCTCCATTCAGAAAGCATGTCAGAAGGACATTTTCTGATTAATTGTTTGTATCTTTCCCAAGCTTCATAGAGGGATTCTCCATCCTTCTGTCTGAAGGTTTGGACTTCCACTCTAAGCTTACTCAATTTTTGAGGTGGAAAGAACTTTGCCAAGAAGGCATTGACTAGCTTTTCCCATGAGTCCAGGCTTTCTTTAGGTTGTGAATCCAACCATGTCCTAGCTCTGTCTCTTACAGCAAAAGGGAATAGCATAAGTCTGTAGACCTCAGGGTCAACCCCATTAGTCTTGACAGTGTCACAGATTTGCAAGAACTCAGCTAAAAACTGATGAGGATCTTCCAATGGAAGTCCATGGAACTTGCAATTCTGTTGCATTAGAGAAACTAATTGAGGCTTAAGCTCAAAGTTGTTTGCTCCAATGGCAGGGATAGAGATGCTTCTCCCATAAAAGTCGGGAGTAGGTGCAGTAAAGTCACCCAGCACCTTCCTTGCATTGTTGGCATTGTTGTTGTTTTCGGCTGCCATGTGTTCTTCTTCTTTGAAGAATTCGGTCAGGTCCTTTAAAGAGAGTTGTGCTTTGGCTTCTCTTAGCTTTCTCTTCAAGGTCCTTTCAGGTTCAGGATCAGGCTCAACAAGAATGCTTTTGTCTTTGCTCCTGCTCATAAGAAAGAGAAGGGAACAAGAAAATGTGGAATCCTCTATGTCACAGTATAGAGATTCCTTGAAGTGTCAGAGGAAAAGAAGAGTAGAAGACAGAAGTAGAAAATTCGAACTTATCAGAGGGAATGGAGTTCGAATTTTGCATTAAGGGATAGTGTTAGTACATAAATAGAAGGATGTGAGAAGAAGGGAAGTAATTTTCGAAAATTAAGTGGAAGATTTTGAAAATATTTTTGAAAAACATTACTTAATTTTCGAAAATGAAAGTGGGAAAGAAATAAAATGATTTTTGAAAAAGATTTTGAAATTAGAAATCAAAAAGATTTGATTGAAAACTATTTTAAAAAAGATGTGGTTAAGAAGATATGATTGGTTTTTAAAAAAATGTGATTGAGAAAATATGATTTGAAAAACATTTTAAACAGATATGATTTTGAAGATTAATAACTTGGCTATCAAGAAAAAGATATGATCCAAACATTAAACCTTTCTCAACAGAAAAGGCAACATACTTGATTTGTTGAATCAAATCATTAATTGATAGCAAGTATCTTTGAAAAAGGAAAGAAATTGATTTTGAAAACATTTGATTGAAAAGATATGATTTGAAAAAGATTTGATTTTGAAAAAACTTTTGAAAACTTGAAAAAAAATTTGATTTGAAGATGAAATCTTCCCCCTTGTGCCATCCTGGCGTTAAACGCCCAGAATGGTGCACATTCTGGCGTTTAACGCCCAAAATACTACCCTTTTGGGCGTTAAACGCCCAACCAGGTACCCTGGCTGGCGTTTAAACGCCAGTCTGTCCTTCTTCACTGGGCGTTTTGAACGCCCAGCTTTTTCTGTGCAATTCCTCTGCTGTATGTTCTGAATCTTCAATTCTCTGTATTATTGACTTGAAAAGACACAAATTAAAAATATTTTTGGATTTTCAATAATAAAGAATAATCAAAATGCAACTAAAATCAAATAACAATGCATGCAAGACACCAAACTTAGCAGTTTGTATACTACTGACACTAATAAGAATGCAAATGAGACACATAAACACTCAAGTCAAGAGAATTCAAAGATTAGAGTAGGAAATAATCAAGAATTACTTGAAGATCCTTAAGACACATGAATGAATGCATGCAATTGACACCAAACTTAAGATGAGACACTAGACTCAAGCAAGAAACATAGAATATTTTTGGTTTTTATAATTTTTTTTTTGAAATTTTTTTTTTGTTTTTTTCGAAAATTAAGTGGAAAAAGATATCAAAATTCTTAATGAGAATTCCAGGAATCAGTGCAATGCTAGTCTAAGACTCCGGTCCAGGAATTAGACATGGCTTCACAGCCAGCCAAGCTTTCAAAGAAAGCTTCGGTCCAAAACACTAGACATGGCCAAAGGCCAGCCAAGCCTTAGCAGATCACTGCTCCAAAAGCAAGATTGATAAAAATCAACAAGCTCTTGTGATGATAAGTTGAAACCTCGGTCCAATGAGATTAGACATGGCTTCTCAGCCAGCCAGACTTCAACAAATCATCATGAAACTCTAGAATTCATCTTCAAGAATTTCGAAAAAAAAATACCTAATCTAAGCAACAAGATGAACCGTCAGTTGTCCAAACTGAACAATCCCCGGCAATGGCGCCAAAAACTTGGTGCTGTTGCTGGATTTTGGCACTGATGTTACCGGACCAAAAGCTTGCTCAAAACTCGAACAATCCCCGGCAACGGCGCCAAAAACTTGGTGCGCGAAATTGTGAACAATACTTTTCACAACTCTCATAATCCCCGGTCATGAACTCCAAAAACTTGGTAGCTCAATTCCATGGCATTACACAACTTCGCACAACTAACCAGCAAGTGCACTGGGTCGTCCAAGTAATAAACCTTACGCGAGTAAGGGTCGATCCCACGGAGATTGTTAGTATGAAGCAAGCTATGGTCATCTTGTAAATCTTAGTCAGGCAGACTCAAATGGATATGGTGATGAACGAAAATAACATAAAAGATAAAGATAGAGATACTTATGTAATTCATTGGTAGGAACTTCAGATAAGCGCATGAAGATGCCTTCCCTTCCGTCTCTCTGCTTTCCTACTGTCTTCATCCAATCCTTCTTATTCCTTTCCATGGCAAGCTCGTGTAGGGTTTCACCGTTGTCAATGGCTACCTCCCATCCTCTCAGTGAAAACGTTTGCCTATGCTCTGTCACAGCATGGGGTAATCAGCTGTCGGTTCTCGGTCAGGCCGGAATAGAATCCAACGATTTTTTGCGTCTGTCACTAACGCCCCGCCTGCTAGGAGTTTGAAGCACGTCACAGTCATTCAATCATTGAATCCTACTCAGAATACCACAGACAAGGTTAGACCTTCCGGATTCTCTTGAATGCTGCCATTAGTTCTTGCCTATACCACGAAGACTCTGATCTCACGGAATGGCTAGCTCGTTTGTCAGGCGAGCACTCGGTTGTCAGGCGATCAACCATGCATCGTGCAATCAGGAATCCAAGAGATATTCACTAGAGCCTTGGTTGCTTGTAGAACAAAAGTGGTTGTCAGTCACCTTGTTCATAAGTGAGAATGATGATGAGTGTCACGGATCATCACATTCATCAAGTTGAAGAACAAGTGATATCTTAGAACTAGAACAAGCAGAATTGAATGGAAGAACAATAGTAATTGCATTAATACTCGAGGTACAGCAGAGCTCCACACCTTAATCTATGGTGTGTAGAAACTCCACCGTTGAAAATACATAAGCATAAGGTCTAGGCATGGCCGAATGGCCAGCCTCCCAAAGAGGGTTCAATCATCAAAGCATGATCAAAAGATCCTAAGATTGAAAGATTAAAATACAATAGTAAAAGGTCCTACTTATAGAAAACTAGTAGCCTAGGGTGTACAGAGATGAGTAAATGACATAAAATCCACTTCCGGGCCCACTTGGTGTGTGTTTGGGCTGAGCAATAAAGCAATTTCGTGCAGAGACTCTTCTTGGAGTTAAACGCCAGCTTTTATGCCAGTTTGGGCGTTTAACTCCCATTTGGGTGCCAGTTCCAGCGTTTAACGCTGGGATTCCTGAAGGTGACTTTGAATGCCGGTTTGGGCCATCAAATCTTGGGCAAATTATGAACTATCATATATTGCTAGAAAGCCCAAGATGTCTACTTTCCAACGCCGTTGAGAGCGCGCCAATTGGGCTTCTGTAGCTCCAGAAAATCCACTTCGAGTGCAGGGAGGTCAGAATCCAACAGCATCTGCAGTCCTTTTTAGTCTCTGAATCAGATTTTTGCTCAGGTCCCTCAATTTCAGCCAGAAAATACCTGAAATCACAGAAAAACACACAAACTCATAGTAAAGTCCAGAAAAGTGATTTTTAACTAAAAACTAATAAAAATATACTAAAAACTAACTAGATCATACCAAAAACATACTAAAAACAATGCCAAAAAGTGTATAAATTATCCGCTCATCAATTGTCAAACTATTTCTTAACAATCCACAAGCAAAATAATGACCCAAATAAACTTCCAACACCAATTAAAAGAAAAGAAAAAGAAAAGAAAGGAGAAGAAAATATGGATAGTGAAAGTAAAAGGAAAAGAGAAGAAAAGATAACATATAAAAATAAGAAGAATAATAGAAAAGTAAGGGGAGAAGAAGAA
The DNA here is from genome assembly GCF_014773155.1 of Arachis stenosperma. NCBI lineage: Eukaryota > Viridiplantae > Streptophyta > Magnoliopsida > Fabales > Fabaceae > Arachis > Arachis stenosperma. Next base: position 268,083 of record NW_026651370.1, read on the forward strand.
AAGAAAACCTTGTTAATGGGGGTGAAAGAGAGAGAGTAGAAAGTGAGAAAGAAGGAAGAAGGAAGAAGAGAAAATAGGATTTGGAGAAAAGAAAGATAAGATAATTTGCAAATTAGGGACGCTGTGCGGCGCAAGCGACACGGCCGCGTGAGGCACGCGGTCGTGCGAATTGCGCTTAGACTGATTGACGCGGTCGTGTCGGTCACGCGGTCGCGTGACCCGTTTGATGCTACTAGCGGGAGGGCAGCCTCGCACTTGCACAACTCTCTGTTCAAAATTTTATTTTTGCGAAGTCTTGGGTCACGCGATCGCGTGGGTCATGCGATCGCGTGGTTGGTTATTAGAAGGCTATGACGCGGACGCGTGAGCCATGCGTCCACGTGGGAAGAATCGGGCGTTCAGCGCCAATCCAGCACCACTCTAGCACAACTTTCGGTCGTGCAACCTTTTTACGTCGAATTCCAGGGCACGCGGCCACGTGGGTGACGTGGTTGCGTGGGAGGCCAATGTTCTCATTTGACATGGACGCGTCGATGACGTGGTCGCGTGGGATGATTTGTGCCACTGGCATGCTTCCAGCCACGCTCCTGCGTGACTCTCTGTTCGTTTCTTAATCTTTCTGATTCACCTGCGACGCGGACGCGTCAATGATGCGGTCGCGTCGCGAAAATTTTTTTTTTAAATAAAGGTATGTAAATGCAGATGCATGAAATGTACTAATAAAGAGAAAAGTTATTGAATATGAAAATAAAAAAAAAACAAAGAAAAGAATGATCATACCATGGTGGTTTGTCTCTCACCTAGCACTTTGCTTTAACATCTGTAAGTTGGACGCTCCACTAGCTCAGTCTTCGGCTATGTGGGGATCTTCCAAGAGGAAGATCTAGAGCTCCTTGTTTTTCTTCATCTTCTCCCCATGGTACAGCTTTAAACGATGTCCATTGACCTTGATAAGTTCGGAGCTGGAAGGATGGCTTAGGTGATAAACTCCGTATGGTTCGGCCTTCTCTACTTTGTATGGACCTTCCCATCTGGATCTCAACTTGCCTGGCATGAGCCTCAGTCGAGATTTATAAAGGAGGACTAAATCTCCAGGTTGGAATTCTTTTTTCTTGATGTGCTGATCATGTACAGCCTTCATCTTCTCCTTGTATAGTCTTGAGTTCTCATAAGCTTCTAGGCGAAGGTTTTCCAGTTCTTGCAGTTGCAACTTGTGTTCAGCTCCGGCTTTCTCAATTCCCAAGTTGCACTCCTTTACTGCCCAAAAAGCTTTGTGCTCTACTTCAACTGGAAGATGACAAGCATTTCCATAAACTAAGCAGAAAGGGCTCATCCCAATGGGTGTCTTGTACGCTGTTCTATATGCCCAGAGTGCATCTTGCAGCCTGGTGCTCCAGTCTCTTCTATGAGGTTTAACTATCTTCTGCAAGATATGCTTTATCTCTCTATTTGACACCTTGGCTTGCCCATTAGTCTGAGGATAGTAGGCTGTCACAACTTTATGAATGATCCCATGCACCTTCAGTAATCCTGTTAGTCTCCTGTTACAGAAATGGGTGCCTTGATCGCTCACGATTGCTCGTGGTGATCCAAAGCGACAAATAATGTGGTTTTTCATAAAGGAAACAATAGTGCTAGCATCATCAGTACGGGTAGGAATTGCTTCTACCCATTTAGAAACATAATCTACAGCTAAGAGTATATAAAGGTGGCCATTAGAATTTGGAAATGGACCCATGAAGTCAATGCCCCAAACATCAAAAATTTCACAGAAAAGCATAATTTGCTGAGGTATTTCATCCCTCTGGGATATATTACCAAACCTTTCGCATGGGGGACAAGATTTACAAAATTCAGCAGCGTCTTTAAAAAGAGTGGGCCACCAGAATCCACAGTCTAAGATTTTTTTAGCTGTTTTTTGAGGGCCAAAATATCCTCCACTCTCAGATGAGTGACAGGCCTTTAAAATGGACTGGAATTCTAATTGAGGCACACACCTTCTAATTACCTGGTCAGCGCCACATCTCCATAAATATGGGTCATCCCATATATAATATTTAGACTCACTTTTCAGCTTGTCTTTTTTATGCTTAGTAAAGTTTGGAGGAAAAGTGCGGCTAACTAGATAATTAGCTACAGGTGCATACCAAGGGATTACCTCAGATACTGCTTGTAGGTTATCAAATGGAAAATTATCAGCTATAGGGGTGGAATCATCTTTAATGTGCTCAAGGCGACTCAAGTGGTCTGCCACTAGATTCTGGTTACCACTCCTATCCTTTATTTCTAAATCAAATTCTTGTAGTAGCAATATCCAACGTATAAGCCTTGGTTTGGATTCCTTTTTAGCTAATAAATACTTTAGAGCTGCGTGGTCTGAGTATACTACTACCATCGTACCAAGTAAATAGGCTCGGAATTTATCTATAGCAAAAACAATAGCAAGAAGCTCTTTCTCACTAGTAGTGTAATTGGACTGAGCGGCGTCTAAAGTTTTAGATGCATAAGCAATAACAAAAGGATCTTTACCTTCACGCTGAGGCAACGCTGCTCCTACTGCATGGTTGGAAGCATCGCACATGATTTCGAATGGCTGGCTCCAGTCCAGTCCTCTCACAATTGGAGCTTGAGTCAGGGCGGTTTTCAGCTTATCAAACGCTTGTTTGTAATCCTCACTGAACTCGAACTCAATATCCTTCTGCAGTAGTCTGGATAGGGGAAGTGCTACCTTACTAAAGTCCTTAATGAATCTTCGGTAAAAACCTGCATGTCCAAGGAATGAATGGACTTTCTTCACAGAAGAGGGGTAAGGCAAACTAGAAATAACATCCACCTTTGCTGGATCTACAGAAATGCCAGTATTAGATACAACATGTCCTAGTACAATTCCTTGTTTAACCATAAAATGACATTTTTCAAAATTCAATACAAGGTTTGTACTGACACATCTATCTAATACTCTAGATAGACTATCCAAGCAAAGGCTAAAAGAATCACCATAAACGCTGAAATCGTCCATAAAAACTTCCATATAGTCCTTAATAAGATCAGAGAAAAGACTCATCATGCACCTTTAGAAAGTAGCTGGTGTATTGCACAGGTCAAAGGGCATTCTCTTGTAAGCATAAGTCCCAAAAGGACAGGTAAAAGTAGTCTTTTCCTGATCCTCAGGAGCTATATGAACCTGGAAATATCCTGTATAACCATCTAAAAAGCAATAATGTGATTTACCTGATAGGCGATCCAGCATTTGATCAATGAATGGAAGAGGGTAGTGATCCTCACGAGTGGCTTGGTTGAGACGCTTGTAATCAATGCAGACCCTCCAGGCATTCTGTACTCTGGTAGCTATGAGCTCTCCATGCTCATTCTTCACTATAGTGACTCCAGACTTCTCGGGCACCACTTGTACTGGGCTTACCCATTCACTGTCTGAAATGGGGTAGATAATATCTGCCTCTAATAGTCTGGTCACTTCCTTCTTGACAACCTCCAAGATAATGGGGTTTAGTCTTCTCTGGGGTTGACGAACGGGTCTTGCTCCTTCTTCTAAAAAGATTCTATGCTCACAAACTTGAGGGTTGATGCCTACTATGTCTGCCAAACTCCACCCAATTGCTTTCTTGTGCCTCCTCAGCACACTAAGTAACTACTCTTCCTGTTGAGAGGTGAGGTCCCGTGCAATGATAACTGGAAACTTCTGCTTGTCTTCGAGGCAAGCATATTTGAGGCGTGGAGGGAGAGGTTTCAATTCTGACTTCTATTCATGGTCAGGCTCTGAATTATCTGGAGTTGGTGGCAGTGGTAGAGTACTTTCATTATCCTCTGAGAATGTCCCAACACTTGGACCTTGTCCTATGTACTTCTCTTCAAACTCCTCCAGGTGAACTTCAGCTACGGTTTCATCTATGATGTCACACTGGAGGATAGAGTGATCTTCTGGAGGGTACTTCATAACTCCATGCAGATTGAAGCTTACTACTCGGCCGTCTATTTCAAAAGAGTATGTTCCTGAAAAGCATCTAATTTGAACTTCGAGGTCTTCAAGAAAGGTCTTCCGAGTAGGATTGATGATGGCTTCTCTAAGTCATGTTGGGGCATCTCCAGGATGTAAAAATCAATGGGGAAAGTGAGACCTTTAATGCCCACTAATACATCTTCAGCAACTCCAGCCACTGTAATAATACTTTTATCTGCTAACACAAAACGAGCTGCCGACCTTTTTAAGGGAGGTAGCCTCAAAACAACATATACAGACAAAGGCATTATACTAACACACGCTCCTAAATTACACATGTAGTCAGAAAATATCACACCTCCAATGGTACAGTTAACCATGCATGGGCCGGGGTCACTACATTTTTCAGGTATATTTCCCATTAAAGCAGATATAACTACCTAAAGGAATAGTTTCTAATTCATTAATTTTGTCTTTATGTATGCATAAATCCTTTAAAAACTTTGCGTATTTAGGTACTTGTTGAATAACATCAAAAAGGGGAACAGTTACCTCAATCTTTTTGAATATTTCTACCATTTTGGGATCAGGTTTCAACTGCTTCTTGGGCTTCTTTACAAGTTGTGGAAATGGAATAGGAATGGCGTTTTCTACAGTGTCTGCGCCATTTGGTGCTTCTTCCTGTGATTTAGTGTCTTCTTCCTCAGGCATGTCCTGTAGATCCTTTTCTTCCTCAACATCTTCTAATTTTACTACCTCTTCAGCTGAGGTGTGTTCAGGTAGGTTTGGTTCTTCTTGGTTCCTCTCGTGCAATGTGGTTCCGGACCTTAGGGTGATGGCATTAATACCACCCTTTGAATTGGGTAATGGTTGAGAGGGGAGTCCACCAGAGCTTGAGGACTGGTTGTTGGAGTTGTTCATTGATCCAATCTGTGAGACAAGGGCTTGCAAAGTAGAAGTCAGACCATTCAGAGTAGCAGTAAAGTTATTTTCCATGGCTTGTTGTCTCTGATCAATAGATTGTAGTAACTCATCATTAGGAGATGAAGAGGGATAAGTGATCTGAGAGGGCTACTGAGATGCTTGAGGCTATCTTAGATGAGGTGCTCTGTAGGCCTGATTCTAATTCTGCTGCCTGAAGTTGTTATTGTTATTCCACCTCTGATTTCCAATGTTATCTCTGCCTCCTCTGTTATGATTGTCCCTCCAGCCCTGGTTAGAATTATCTCTCCAGCCTTGGTTAGAGTTATCCTGCCATCCTTGGTTATAGCTACCACCTTGATTGTACCTTTGATTAGGGCGGTCATAAAAATTATGAGTGGCTGCTACAGTGTGGTCTTCCGGTTGAAGTTACAGACACTCATCAGTGTAGTGACTGTAATCTGTACAGATTCTGTATACTCTTTGTGGAACCAACTACTGACTGTGCTGTGGTGGAGAAGGCTGAACTTGCTGAGGCTGTTGTTGATTTAGTTGCATCTGCTTCAGCAAGTTAGTCATTTCACATAAACTCTGAGCTATAGCAGCAGTCTCTTTGCTAGTGGATACCTCTGCAACAACTCTTGACCGACTTTGCTTCTGCCTGTGATTCCTGGTAGATTCGGCTAAGTCGTTGATCAATTGCCATGCTTCTTCTGTAGTCTTGTACTTTTTCATAGACCCATTGCTAGCACCTTCCAATGTGGTCCTATCTTGAGATTTCATGCCCTGTGTAAAGTAGCCGAGCAACACTATGTTGTCAATCATATGATGGGGGCATGCTTCTAGAAGATTATTGAAGCGTTCCAAGTATTCATAAAGAGTCTCGGATTCATCCTAAACGATCATGGACATGTCTTTCCTCAGTTTATCTGCAACCTCAGCTAGGAAGAATTTCTCCAAAAATTCTCTTCTAAGTGTATCCCAGTTGGAAACAGTTGTTCCAGGTTGAGTGTAGTACCACTCTCTTGCCTTTCCCTCAAGAGAAAATGGGAACGCTTTCAACAGAATGAAGATTTCATTAGTGCCATCACGCTTAACAGTAGAACAGGAAGTCTGAAAATCCCTAAGGTGCTTTATAGGCTCTTGAGCAGGTAAGCCATGAAACTTTGGCATCAAGTTGAGTAGTGAAGACTTTATTTCGAAATCCACAGCCACTGCTGGATGGTGTGCCTGGAATGGTTGGAGTGAAAAATCAGGGGCTCCTTCCTCCTGGATAGTGACTCTCCTGGTGCTGCCATGTCGCCTGCACGTAAATCAACTGGATCAGTAGAAAGGGAGCTTGCTTCTTCCTTAAATGACGTTTCAGGTTCGTCCTCAGAGAGGACTCGTCGACGCCGAGCTTGCCTTATACGTGAAAGAGTTCTTTCAATCTCAGGGTCAAATACTGGCAAGCTTGGATCAGGAAGTGAACGCGTCATTTAACGAAAGAAATGTACAGCTCATAGTGACAAAATAAAAAGAAAAATTGCAATTAAATAAATGCCAATCAATAAATTAGCACACTGTTGCAACTCCCCGGCAACGGCGCCAAAAATTGACGTGGCGAAAATTGGCAAGTTAAGAAATTATCAATAGAAATACGTTGCAAGTACAGTCCTTAACCAGCCGAAAAACCACTTATCAATTTAAAAGGGTTGTCATAAAGATTAAAGTTAAAATACTGGGAATATGAATCCCAGATTGTCTCCCAACGAGTTACAGAGAGATGTGATATTTTATCAATAAGGTGTTTTAAAAAATGGTTGAGTTGATAAACAAGAAATTAATTTAGAGAATTTAATCAATTTTAAATAAAAGTCTTGACTGGGAGTAGATTAGTTGGAAACCCTATTCTTGTTGAAGTACTCTCAAGATTAATTGATAATTAAAGGTTGCTCTGTTTAGTTATCCCTTACTAGGTAAGGGAGAGTCAAACAAGTTGGAATGCTGTTTCTATTCACAAGTCCCAATCCGCTCATTGAAAAGGATTAGTGTCAGTGACTAGAGGGCATTCCAACAATGAACCCAATTACAATTTTTCCTTTAAGCACCCCAACTCAAGGGTTCCTTTCAATCAACTCCCCATCAAGTTAGGGAACTACTCGCTCATTGTGAATGTAGAACTCATAACATAGGAAAAGGAATTAAAGAAAGACATGATAAATAAAAACTCAAAGGAATCAATTAAAAATAAAGGTAATTCTTGTATTAATAAATTCTAAAATAATCCAATAATAGAATTGAGTAAATTAAAGGACATGGAAGAGTAAAGCCAAGTAAAGAAAATGAACTAGAATGACGAAGTCTTGATGAGGTAATAACTCTTCTCAATATCCTGATGCAAAAAGCAATAGAAAATAAAATCCTAAGAACTATGAATGTGTAGAGAGAAAACCTAGAGGAGGAGTAAAAACTAGATCTAAAACTAAAAATTGTGGAATGAATGTTGTCCCTTGTTTCTGCATATTCCCTGGATCTAGTCTGTGTTTCTGGGCCGAAAACTGGGTTGAAATCCGGCCCAGACACACTACCAGCGACTTCTGAGATTCTGCAGATTGCGCACGTCACGCGGTTGCATCATTCATGCGGACGCGTCATTCGGTGTTTTGCTTTTCCACGCGGGCGCGTCGTCCATGCCTCCGCGTTGCTTATGCTTTTCCAATCCGCGCGGTCGCGTGAGCCGTGCGGCCGCGTCACTGCGATTTCCTCTCTTTCGAGTGGTCGCATGAGTCATGCGACCGCGTCACTTCTCGCTGGTCATCTCCTTGATAAACCACTATTTTATGGTTTATCTTATGCTCAATTGAGTGGTTTTTATCAACTCTTTACTCACTTATTCATACAATTCGCATGTTTTACATTTTCCTTCCTGATTTTGTGCTATGATTGAAAACATGCTTCTTTGATCTTATATTTGCTTATTATTAATTCTATCTTATTACCATTAGATGCCTTGATATGTGTATTAAGTGTTTTCATATATTATAGGGCAGGAATGGCTTGGAGGATGGAAAGGAAGCATGCAAAAATGGAAGGAATACAAGAAGTTGAAGAAGTTGTTAAGTTGTCCAGCCTGACCTCTTCGCACTCAAACGGCTATAACTTTAGCTATAGAGGTCCAAACGATGCGGATCCAGTTGCATTGAAAAGCTAACGTCCGGGGCTTCAATTTGATATATAATTTTCCATATCTGCCCCAAAGTTAGGCGACGCGAACGCGTGAATGACACGTCCGCGTCCCATCTGCGAACCTCAATCCGCGCGGCCGCGTGGACGACGCCTCCGCGTCACTTTGGCGCGACCTGTATGGACCAGATTGCACAATCAGCGACTTCTGGGCTGTTTCTGACCCAGTTTTCGACCCGGAGAACACAGATTAGAGGCTATAAAGTGGGAGAATGCATCCATTCATAATTATGCTTTCATAATTCACTTTTCATGTTTTAGATGTAGTTTTTAGAGAGAGAGGTTCTCTCCTCTCTCTTAGGATTTTGGTAGAGTTTTTAGAAATTAGGATTTAGGACTTCTCTTAGTTTTAGGAGTGACTCTTGATCCCAAGTTCAATGTTCTTTTACTTTACATTTATTTCTTATTTTCAAATACTTGAATGCTTATATTAGTTATGTTGCCTATTTGGCTTATGCCACATTCATGATGAATTCCTTATTTAATGATATTTGAGGTATTTCAGTTTAATATTGCTTCCTTTTGTTTATGCTATTGATTATTCCCAATCTGAGATATTTTATTCCAATAGATTTAATATCTTTCCTTTTTGGTCTTGGTTAAGAAATCAGTAACTCAGGAGTTATCTTAGCTCAATATAATTGATAACTGTTATCTTGCTAATTGAACTGAACTTCAATAATCCCAACCTTTTCTTAGGAAATAAATAGGATTCGAAGGTCTAATTAATTAGTCCCTTGACTTTCCTTTGCTTTAGCAAAGGTTAACTAAGTGGAATTAAGATTCAACTTTCATTATTTTTGATAGGAATAACCAAGTCTGGACTTTCAATTTCTCATACCTTGCCAAAGGATTTGCTTTACAATATTTATTTATTTTAATTGTCATTTGAATTACTTGTCATACTTCCCCCTTATTTCCAAAACCCCCAATTTTACCTTTTTCATAGCCAATAATAAGAACATACCTCCCTGCAATTCCTTGAGAAGACGACCCGAGGTTTAAATACTCGGTTATCAATTTTAAAGGGGTTTGTTACTTGTGACAACCAAAACATTTGTATGAAAGGACTTTTGTTGGTTTAGAAGCTATATTTGCAACAGGAATTTATTCTGAATTCTAGACCATGCAAAAGTTCTCTCATCAAAATGGCTTCGTTGCCGGGGAATTGCAAACGTGTGCCTTATTATTGGTTATTGTAAATATTTTTCAAAAAAAATATTTTTCTTTTACTTGTTTATTTGTTTCTCCTTTTTCCCCCTTATTTCTGATAACTACTATGAATTCTCCCCCCTCTCACTTTGAGTTTGGTTCTAACTTTGTTGAAGGAAATAGAAACCACAGCAGGAATATGCATCAAGGTCAGACCAATCAAGGATGGATGGAGCCAAGAGGATCTAATCAACCCTTTAGGTAACAACACCCTCCAAGATATCATGGACAACGACCATTCTACAATGCATACCCAGCTGAAAGATATGGTGGACAACCTTGTAACTACCAACAAGCCCCACCCCGTGCCTATAGACCATCCTCACAACATAACTTTGAACCACCACACTCACAAGCCTGGTGCACGAAATTGCAATAACACTTTTGCAATCCCGCACAACTAACCAGCAAGTGCACTGGGTCGTCCAAGTAATACCTTGCGTGAGCAAGGGTCGATCCCACGGAGATTGTCGGCTTGAATCAAGCTATGGTTATCTTGTAAATCTTAGTCAGGAGATCAGAAATTATCAGGATTGATTGTGAAAAGCAAAAGAACATGAAATGGTTACTTGTTTTGCAGTAATGGAGAATAGGTTGAGGTTTGGAGATGCTCCATCTTCTGAATCTCTGCTTTCCTACTGTCTTCTTTATCAAACACGCAAGTCTCCTTCCATGGCAAGCTGTGTGTAGGGTTTCACCGTTGTCAGTGGCTACCTCCCATCCTCTCATTGGAACGATTCCTAATTCCCTGTCACGGCACGGCATTCCATATGTCGGTTCTCAATCAGACCGGAGTAGAATCCAGTGATTCTTTTGGCGTCTGTCACTAACGCCCCGCCTTCAGGAGATTGAAGCACATCACAGTCATTCAGTCATTGAATCCTACTCAGAATACCACAGACAAGGTTTAGACCTTCCGGATTCTCTTGAATGCCGCCATCAGTCTAGCTTATACCACGAAGATTCCGATAAAAGAATCCAAGAGATAACTACTTAATCTAAGGTAGAACAGAGGTGGTTGTCAAGCACATGTTCATAGTTGAGAATGATGATGATTGTCACTGATCATCACATTCATCCGGATTAAAAACAAGTATTATCTTAGAATGGAAGCAAGCATGATTGAATGAGAAACAATAGTAATTGCATTAATCCATCAAGACACAGCAGAGCTCCTCACCCCCAACCATGGGGTTTAGAGACTCATGCTGTGGAAGAAAAGGTGTACAATGTCATAAGGTCGCATTCCGTTCTGATTACAAAGTCAAAAGGTCCTATAAGTAGTAAACTAGTATCCTAAGGTTTACAGAAATGAGTAAATGACAGAAAAATCCACTTCCGGGCCCACTTGGTGTGTGCTTGGGCTGAGCATTGAAGCTTTTATGTGTAGAGACGTTTTCTGGAGTTAAACGCCAGTTCTCATGCCAGTTTGGGCGTTTAACTCCAAGTTTTATGCCAGTTCCGGCGTTTAACGCTGGAATTTCTGAGGCCGGTTTGCTACGCAGGTTTGGGCCATCAAATCTTGGGCAAAGTATGGACTATTATATATTGCGGGAAAGCCCTGGATGTCTACTTTCCAACGCCGTTGAGAGCGCGCCAATTGGGCTTCTGTAGCTCCAGAAAATCCGCTTCGAGTGCAGGGAGGTCAGAATCCAACAGCATCTGCAGTCCTTTTCAGTCTCTGGATCAGATTTTTGCTCAGAACCTTCAATTTCAGTCAGAAAATACCTGAAATCACAGAAAAACACACAAACTCATAGTAAAGTCCAGAAAAGTGAATTTTAATTAAAAACTAATAAAAATATACTAAAAACTAACTAAAAGATACTAAAAACATACCAAAAACAATGCCAAAAAGTGTACAAATTATCCGCTCATCACAACACCAAACTTAAATTGTTGCTTGTCCCCAAGCAACTGAAAATCAAAATAGGATAAAAAGAAGAGAATATACTATAGATTCCAAAATATCAAAGAAACATAGTTCCAATTAGATGAGCGGGACTAGTAGCTTTTTGCCTCCGAACAGTTTTGGCATCTCACTCTATCCTTTGAAGTTCAGAATGATTGGCGTCTATGAGAACTCAGAACTCAGATAATGTTATTGATTCTCCTAGTTAAGTATAATGATTCTTGAACATAGCTAATATATGAGTCTTGGCTGTGGCCCAAAGCACTCTGTCTTCCAGTATTACCACCGGATACACACATGCCACAGACACATAATTGGGTGAACCTTTTCAGATTGTGACTCAGCTTTGCTAAAGTCCCCAATTAGAGGTGTCCAGGGTTCTTAAGCACACTCTTGTTGCCTTGGATCACAACTCTATTTCTTTTCTTTTTCTTTTTCTTTTCTCTTTTTTTTTTCGAAATTTTTTTTTTGTATTCACTGCTTTTTCTTGCTTCAAGAATCAATTTGATGATTTTTCAGATCCTCAATAACAGTTCTCTTTCTCTTCATTCTTTCAAGAGCCAACAAATTTAACATTCTTAAAAACAACAAATTCAAGAGACATATGCACTATTCAAGCATTCATTCAGAAAACAAAAAGTATTGTCACCACATCAAACTAATTCAACTAGTTTCAGAGATAAATTTTGAAACCCTGTACTTCTTGTTCTTTTGTGATTAAAGCATTTTTCTTTAAGAGAGGTGATGGATTCATAGGACATTCATAACTTTAAGGCATAACTTTAATTTTATTAATTATGAATTAAAAACAAGACTCAAAAATAGATATAGAATGAGACTAGAAAAACGAAAAATAAAAACAAAATAAAGGAAAATAAAAAAAATGAAAAACAGAGGCTCCTAATGATAGAGGTTTTCACAGAGTTAGGACTCAACAACCTTGATTTTGAGAAGTGGATGCTCCCTCAGCTTGAGAGGAGAGCTTTTGGCGTTTCAACTCTTGGAGTTCACGCCCCTGCTTCTCTTGTTCCTTCAGCAATTTGCAGAGCATGCAATTCTGATTCTGCTGTTCTTCCTTCAGTTGCTCCATAGTCTCTTGCAGCTTGTTAATAGATGCTTCTAGGCTGGACCAGTAGTCAATTCTTGGGAATTCAGGGAGGAATTCCTGCGCCCTCCTCTTGATGGAGTTGTCTTGCACTTGTCCTTCCATTGACTTCTTGGTGATTGGGTGTTCAATGGGTATGAACTCATCTACTCCCATCTTCACCCCAGCCTCTTTACAGAGCAAGGAAATCAAGCTTGGGTAAGCCAGTTTGGCCTCAGTGGAATTCTTATTTGCAATGGTGTAGATCTCACAAGCAATCACATGATGAACCTCCACTTCTTTTCCAAGCATAATGCAGTGAATCATCACTGCTCTCTTGATGGTGACCTCAGAACGGTTGCTAGTGGGCAATATGGAACGCCCAATAAAGTCTAGCCAACCTCTTGCAATTGGCTTGAGGTCTCCCCTCTTGAGTTGGTTTGGGACACCCTTTGAATTGGTTATCCACTTAGTCCCAGGGAGGCAGATGTCCTCTAGAACTTGATCCAAACCTTTATCTACTCTCACCATCCTCCTATTGAAGGAATCAGGATCATCTTGTAGTTGAGGTAGTTTGAAGATTTCTCTTATTTTGTCCAGATGGAAGTACATAACTTTCCCTCTGACCATGGTTCTGTGGGTATGGTAAGCGGTTCCAGTCATTCTTTGCTTATCTGTTAGCCACAGATTTGAGTAGAATTCCTGAACCATGTTCCTTCCAACCTTTGTCTCAGGATTGGTCAGAACTTCCCAACCTCTGTTTCGAATTTGCTCTTGGATCTCCGGATATTCATCTTCTTTCAGATCAAATTTAACTTCCGGGATCACTGACCTCAGACCCATTATTTTGTGATAATGGTCTTCATGTTCTTTGGTTAAGAACTTCTCTTCATTCCAAAGATTCTTTGTATTAGTCTCTTTCTTTCCTCTTGAGTTGGTTTGTTTTCCCTTGGGAGCCATGATCTTGATAGATCTTAGCTTAGTGATCACGGAAAAGCACACCAAACTTAGAGGTTTTGCTTGTCCTCAAGCAAAAAGAAAAGAAAGAAGAGAGAGAGAGAGAGAGAGGAAATTCGAATGGTGTGAGGAAGGAGGGGTGAGGAACGTTCATTTATAGAGTGGGGGGAGGAGAATTTCGAAAACAAAAGAGAGATTTGAAAGGAAATTTGAAAAGATTTTGAAAAAATTTGAGAAAAGGGTGAGTTTTTGAAGAAGATTTGAGATTATTTTGAAATAGATTTGAAGAATGGTTTTGATTTGTGAAGATTTGAAAGTGAATGATGAAAGGTTGAAGTGCATTTATGTAGAAGATTATGGGTAAAAAGAGGAAAGTTTGAAAAAATTTGAGTTGAAAACAAAAATGTGGTCCCCCCACCTTTCTGGCGTTAAACGCCCAGAATGGCACCCATTCTGGCGTTTAACGCCCACTTGGCACCCTTTTTGGGCGTTTAACGCCCAGCCAGGTACCCTGGCTGGCGTTAAACGCCAGAAAACCTTCCTCACTGGGCGTTTTTCTGAACGCCCAGTGATGCTGCACACCTGGCGTTAAACGCCCAGAATGGTACCCATTCTGGCGTTTAACGCCCAAAATGGTACCATTACTGGCGTTAAACGCCCAGAATGGTACCCATTCTGGCGTTTAACGCCCAAAATGCACCTTACTGGCGTTTTTTCGCCAGTAAGCTCATTTTCTCTGCTTTTTGAGCTGAATCCTTCTGTAACTCTGTGAATTCCTTCATTTTTTGATATTTGCCTCTGTAAGAACAAATCATACAACCTACTAATGACTGGGTTGCCTCCCAGTAAGCGCTTCTTTACTGTCTTTAGCTGGACTTTCACTGAGAATCACTCTAGTCTCAGTTTGGAGCACTCCCGCTCAAAGTTTCCTTCAAGATAATGTTTGATTCTCTGTCCATTAACAATGAACTTCTTATCAGAATCAATATCCTGAAGCTCAACATATCCATATGGTGACACTCCTGTAATCACATATGGACCCCCCCAACGGGATTTGAGTTTTCCTGGAAACAGTTTGAGCCTAGAGTTGAAGAGCAGAACTTTTTGTCCTGGCTCAAAGACTCTGGTTGACAATTTCCTGTCATGCCATTTCTTTGCCTTTTCCTTATAAATTTTTGCATTTTCAAAGGCATTGAGTCTGAACTCCTCTAGCTCATTCAGCTGTAGCAGTCTTTTTTCACCAGCTAACTGTGCATCCATGTTTAGGAATCTGGTTGCCCAGTAGGCTTTATGTTCCAGTTCCACAGGCAAATGGCAGGCCTTCCCATACACCAATTGGTATGGAGAGGTGCCTATAGGAGTCTTGAATGCTGTTCTGTATGCCCACAGAGCATCATCCAAGCTCTTTGCCCAATCCTTTCTTCGGGCCATTACAGTCCGTTCTAGGATTCTTTTTAGTTCTCTGTTAGAGACCTCTGCTTGCCCATTTGTCTGTGGATGATACGGAGTTGCCACTTTGTGGCTAATTCCATATCTGACCATAGCAGAGTATAGTTGTTTATTGCAGAAATGAGTGCCCCCATCACTGATTAGCACTCTGGGAACGCCAAATCTGCTGAAAATGTTCTTCTGGAGGAATTTCAGTACGGTCTTAGTATCATTAGTGGGTGTAGCAATTGCTTCTACCCACTTAGATACATAGTCCACTGCCACCAGAATGTAAGTGTTTGAGTATGATGGTGGGAATGGCCCCATGAAGTCAATTCCCCATACATCAAACAGCTCTATCTCTAATATCCCTTGTTGAGGCATGGCATATCCATGAGGCAGGTTACCAGCTCTTTGGCAACTGTCACAGTTACGCACAAACTCTCGGGAATCTTTATAGAGAGTAGGCCAGTAGAAGCCACATTGGAGGACTTTAGTGGCTGTTCGCTCACTTCCAAAATGTCCTCCATACTGTGATCCATGGCAGTGCCATAGGATCCTCTGTGCTTCTTCTCTGGGTACACACCTGCGGATCACTCCGTCAGCACATCTCTTAAAGAGATATGGTTCATCCCAAAGGTAGTACTTGGCATCTAAAATTAATTTCTTTCTCTGCATGTAACTGTACTCTTTGGGTATGAACCTCACAGCTTTATAGTTTGCAATGTCTGCAAACCATGGAGCTTCCTGAATGGCAAGTAATTGCTCATCTGGGAAAGTCTCAGAAATCTCAGTAGAAGGGAGGGACGCCCCAACTACTGGCTCTATTCTGGACAGATGATCAGCTACCTGATTCTCTGTCCCTTTTCTGTCTCTTATTTCTATATCAAACTCTTGCAGAAGCAGCACCCATCTGATAAGCCTGGGTTTTGAATCCTGCTTTGTGAGTAAGTATTTAAGAGCAGCATGGTCAGTGTACACAATCACCTTGGATCCTACTAGGTAGGATCTAAACTTGTCAATGGCATAAACCACTGCAAGTAATTCTTTTTCTGTGGTTGTGTAATTCTTCTGTGCATCATTTAGAACACGGCTGGCATAATAAATGACATGCAGAAGTTTATTATGCCTCTGTCCCAACACTGCACCAATGGCATGATCACTGGCATCACACATTAATTCAAATGGTAATGCCCAATCTGGTGCAGAGATAACTGGTGCTGTGACCAGCTTAGCTTTCAGGGTCTCAAATGCCTGCAGACACTCATTATCAAAGATAAATGGAGTGTCAGCAGCTAGCAGATTACTCAGAGGTTTGGCAATTTTCGAAAAATCCTTGATAAACCTTCTGTAAAATCCTGCATGTCCCAGAAAGCTTCTGATTGCCTTAACATTGGCAGGTGGTAGTAATTTTTCAATTACCTCTACCTTTGCCTTATCCACCTCTATTCCCCTGCTTGAAATTTTGTGCCCAAGGACAATTCCTTCAGTCACCATAAAGTGACATTTCTCCCAGTTTAAAACCAGGTTAGTCTCTTGGCATCTTTTCAGGACAAGTGATAGGTGGTTAAGACAGGAGCTAAATGAGTCTCCATATACTGAGAAGTCATCCATGAAGACTTCCAGAAATTTCTCTACCATATCTGAGAAGATAGAGAGCATGCACCTTTGGAAGGTTGCAGGTGCATTGCACAGACCAAAAGGCATTCTCCTATAGGCAAACACGCCTGAAGGGCAGGTGAATGCTGTTTTCTCTTGGTCCTGAGGGTCTACTGCAATTTAGTTGTAGCCTGAATAGCCATCCAAAAAGCAGTAATAATCATGGCCAGCTAGTCTTTCTAGCATTTGGTTTATGAATGGTAAAGGAAAATGATCCTTTCTGGTGGTTGTATTGAGCCTTCTGTAGTCAATACACATGCGCCACCCTGTGACTGTCCTTGTGGGAACCAGTTAATTTTTTTCATTATGAACCACTGTCATGCCTCCCTTTTTGGGAACAACTTGGACAGGGCTCACCCAGGGGCTATCAGAAATAGGATAAATGATCCCAGCCTCTAGTAATTTAGTGACTTCTTTCTGCACCACCTCCTTCATGGCTGGATTTAGCCTCCTCTGTGGTTGAACCACTGGTTTGGCATTATCCTCCAACAGGATCTTGTGCATGCATCTAGCTGGGCTAATGCCCTTAAGATCACTTATGGACCACCCAAGAGCTGTCTTGTGTGTCCTTAGCACTTGAATCAGTACTTCCTCTTCCTGTGGATTTAAAGCTGAGCTTATAATCACTGGAAAAGTGTCACCCTCTCCCAGAAATGCATATTTCAGGGATGATGGTAGTGGTTTGAGTTCAGGCTTAGGAGGCTTATCCTCCTCCTGAGGAATTTTCGAAAATTCCTTTACTTCCTCTAGTTCTTCTTGATCAGGTTGAGCATCTTTGAAGATGTCCTCAAGCTCTGATTCTAGGCTTTCAGCCATATTGATCTCTTCTACCAGAGAATCAATAATGTCAACGTCCATGCAGTCTTCTGGTGTGTCTGGATGCTGCATAGCTTTCACAGCATTCAACTTGAACTCATCCTCATTGACTCTCAGGGTTACTTCCCCTTTATGTACATCAATGAGAGTTCGTCCAGTTGCTAGGAAAGGTCTTCCTAGAATGAGAGTTGCACTTTTGTGCTCCTCCATTTCCAGCACCACAAAGTCAGTTGGAAAGGCAAATGGCCCAACCTTGACAATCATGTCCTCTATTATGCCTGATGGGTGTTTAATGGAACCATCAGCAAGTTGGAGGCATATCCTGGTTGGTTTGACTTCTCCAGTCAACCCAAGCTTTCTGATAGTGGATGCAGGTATTAGATTGATGCTTGCTCCAAGATCACATAGGGCTATCTTGGTGCAGGCGCCTTCTAATGTGCAGGGTATCATAAAGCTTCTAGGATCTTGAAGCTTTTCTGGTAAGCTTTTCAAAATGACTGCACTGCATTCTTCAGTGAGAAACACTTTTTCAGTTTCTCTCCAATTCTTCTTATGGCTTAAGATCTCTTTCATGAACTTAGCATAAGAGGGTATTTGCTCAAGTGCCTCTGCAAACGGAATCTTTATTTCAAGAGTCCTTAGATAGTCTGCAAAGCGGGCAAATTGCTTATCCTGTTCCGCTTTGCGGAGTTTCTGAGGATAAGGCATCTTGGCTTGATATTCTTCAACCTTAGATGCTGCAGGTTTATTCCTTACAGAAATGGTTGAAGAGGCCTTGTTAGGGGATAATCATCAGAACTCTCAGGTGCCTGATTCTCCTTGGGCGTTTGAACGCCAGGAGTGGATGAAGTTTGGGCGTTAAACGCCAACTTCTCCCCCTTTTCTGGCGTTTGAACGCCAGAACTGGGCAGGGAATGGGCGTTTAACGCCAGCTTTCCTCCCTGTTCTGGCGTTTGAACGCCAGTATTGGGCAAGGAATGGGCGTTTAACGCCAACTTTCCTTCCCTTTCTGGCGTTTGAACGCCAATAATATTCCTCTCTGGGCTCTTACTGTCCTCAGAGGGATTTTGAACAGTGGCTTGGTTATCCTCTGTCAACTGTTCCTTAATTGACTTCTTGCTCTTTTGAGCAGTGGCATTCAGTGTTTTCCCACTCCTCAGTTGAACTGCTTGACATTCTTCTGTTATTTGTTTAGATATTTGCTGTTTTGCTTGATTCAACTGCAGTTCTATGTTCTTGTTAGCAACCTTAGTATCATGGAGCATTTCTTTAAATTCTGCTAACTGTTCTGTCATCAGGAGCAATTGTTGATTAAGCTCATTCATCTGTTCTTGAGGATCAGGATCATTGACTACTGCCATGACCTCTTCTTGTGGAACGAATTCCTTGCTAGAATATAAGTATTGGTTTCTAGCAACAATGTCTATAAGCTCTTGAGCTTCTTCAATTGTCTTTCTCATGTGTATAGATCCACCAGCTGAGTGGTCTAAAGACATCTGAGCTTTTTCTGTAAGCCCATAGTAGAAGATGTCTAACTGTACCCACTCTGAAAACATTTCAGAGGGGCATTTTCTGAGCATACCTCTATACCTCTCCCAGGCATCATAAAGGGATTCATTATCCTCTTGTTTAAAGCCTTGGATGTCCAGCCTTAGCTGTGTCATCCTTTTTGGAGGGTAAAAATGATTCAGGAATTTTTCTGATAACTGTTTCCATGTATTTATGCTTGCTGTAGGTTGGTTATTCAACCACCTTTTTGCTTGATCTTTTACAGCAAATGGAAACAGTAACAGTCTGTAGACATCCTGACCTACCTCTTTATCATGTATTGTGTCAGCAATTTGTAAGAACTGTGCCAGAAACTCAGTAGGTTCTTCCTCTGGAAGACCGGAATACTGGCAATTTTGCTGCACTATGATAATGAGTTGAGGGTTTAGCTCAAAGCTGCTTGCTTTGATGGGAGGTACACAGATGCTACTCCCATATGCAGCTGTATTGGGGTTGGCATAGGACCCCAGAGTCCTTCTGGACTGGTTAATTCCACTTAAGTCCATAATGGACAAAAGGGAAATGATAACAATTGCAAAGAGATAAATTTTGTTTGTTTTTTTTTTTGAAATAACCGAAAAATAAAAATAAAAACAAAAAGGAAATTCAAAATAAAAATTCGAAAGTCAAAAGGAGAACAAAATAAGGTTTCGAAAATTAGAAAGAAAATAAGATCAAAGCAAATTGAGAACTGAATCAATTAGTTAATTAAAAAGATTTTGAAAACAGCAATTAAGAAGATATGATTGAAAAGTTTTTATGAAAAAGATTTGATTTTTTTTTTTAAAAAGAGGAAAGAGAAAAACACAAAATGACACCAAACTTAAAATTTTAGAAAATCAAACACTATTTTTTTTTCGAAAATTTTAAAGGAAAAACACAAAGAGGACACCAAACTTAGAACTTTTATGAATCAAAAAGGGACTAAGAGCATGCAAATGACACCAAACTTAAAATATGAAACTAGACTCAACTAAAAGACTCTAAACCAACAAAAATAAAACAGTCCTAATCTAAGCAACAAGACAAGCCGTCAGTTGCCCAAACTCGAACAATCCCCGGCAATGGCGCCAAAAACTTGGTGCACGAAATTGCAATAACACTTTTGCAATCCCGCACAACTAACCAGCAAGTGCACTGGGTCGTCCAAGTAATACCTTGCGTGAGCAAGGGTCGATCCCACGGAGATTGTCGGCTTGAATCAAGCTATGGTTATCTTGTAAATCTTAGTCAGGAGATCAGAAATTATCAGGATTGATTGTGAAAAGCAAAAGAACATGAAATGGTTACTTGTTTTGCAGTAATGGAGAATAGGTTGAGGTTTGGAGATGCTCCATCTTCTGAATCTCTGCTTTCCTACTGTCTTCTTTATCAAACACGCAAGTCTCCTTCCATGACAAGCTGTGTGTAGGGTTTCACCGTTGTCAGTGGCTACCTCCCATCCTCTCATTGGAACGATTCCTAATGCCCTGTCACGGCACGGCATTCCATATGTCGGTTCTCAATCAGACCGGAGTAGAATCCAGTGATTCTTTTGGCGTCTGTCACTAACGCCCCGCCTTCAGGAGATTGAAGCACGTCACAGTCATTCAGTCATTGAATCCTACTCAGAATACCACAGACAAGGTTTAGACCTTCCGGATTCTCTTGAATGCCGCCATCAGTCTAGCTTATACCACGAAGATTCCGATAAAAGAATCCAAGAGATAACTACTTAATCTAAGGTAGAACAGAGGTGGTTGTCAAGCACATGTTCATAGTTGAGAATGATGATGATTGTCACTGATCATCACATTCATCCGGATTAAGAACAAGTATTATCTTAGAATGGAAGCAAGCATGATTGAATGAGAAACAATAGTAATTGCATTAATCCATCAAGACACAGCAGAGCTCCTCACCCCCAACCATGGGGTTTAGAGACTCATGCTGTGGAAGAAAAGGTGTACAATGTCATAAGGTCGCATTCCGTTCTGATTACAAAGTCAAAAGGTCCTATAAGTAGTAAACTAGTATCCTAAGGTTTACAGAAATGAGTAAATGACAGAAAAATCCACTTCCGGGCCCACTTGGTGTGTGCTTGGGCTGAGCATTGAAGCTTTTATGTGTAGAGACGTTTTCTGGAGTTAAACGCCAGTTCTCATGCCAGTTTGGGCGTTTAACTCCAAGTTTTATGCCAGTTCCGGCGTTTAACGCTGGAATTTCTGAGGCCGGTTTGCTACGCAGGTTTGGGCCATCAAATCTTGGGCAAAGTATGGACTATTATATATTGCTGGAAAGCCCTGGATGTCTACTTTCCAAAGCCGTTGAGAGCGCGCCAATTGGGCTTCTGTAGCTCCAGAAAATCCGCTTCGAGTGTAGGGAGGTCAGAATCCAACAGCATCTGCAGTCCTTTTCAGTCTCTGGATCAGATTTTTGCTCAGAACCTTCAATTTCAGTCAGAAAATACCTGAAATCACAGAAAAATACACAAACTCATAGTAAAGTCCAGAAAAGTGAATTTTAATTAAAAACTAATAAAAATATACTAAAAACTAACTAAAAGATACTAAAAACATACCAAAAACAATGCCAAAAAGTGTACAAATTATCCGCTCATCAAAGCCCCTTTCCACCATTCACCTCCATATGACCCAAATCCCTATTCACCACACCAACCACCATATGAACCATACCCAGAACCACCACCTTAATATACGCCATCTCCATATCCTTATCAAGATGAACCAATTCCGTGTTATGAACCTTTTCTCCCAACAAATGAACCCTCCTATCCTCCCCAAACCTCCATGGAAAAAGCATTTGCCAACCTAAACTCCGCTATACAAGCTCTCGCCGCCCAAATCGGACCACCAAATACCTTCAATATACAACCATCAAGCTCCAATGCACTTTCATCTCAACCACATAATGATCCACCCATCCCATCACCACCATCCGTGGAAGAGCACCAACATCCATCAATCCAAGAGCAACATGATCCCACTGATACTATTGACATAGAACAAGAGAAAAAGGATCATCTTCGTGAATCCATACTTCATAAGGAGCTAGAGGAGGCACTAAAGGTGAAAGTAGTAGACACCCTTGAAGTTGACAGCGCGATTGAAGAACTAGTGAAAGAAGACAACAAGGAGGATTTTGTGCTTGAAGGTGAAGAAATAGTTGAAAAGAAAATCATCGAGGATGAATACGATTGCATACTTAAATACCTGGATCAAGAAAGAAATAGATTACCTTTTTGACGTTCGGACATTCCAAGAACCCCCATGGTTTCATGTGGGAAATCTACTGAAGAATGTAGCAGGAAGGAGAAATTGAGCACTCCGGTGGATAGTGAGCAGCACGATTTGATATTGGAACAAGTGGAGGAAGCCAGAATTATTGAAGAAGAAGAAGAAGCAGTGGTTGAAGACTTAGGAGATGCTGAACCTCCATGGGAAAGTCAAGTTATAGAGCACCCTTCAAAGACGTTTGAAGCTGATGTTGAGGATGGTGTACAACCTCCAAAGCATATCATAGTTGAAGACTTTGAAGGAGACGATCAAGAGATGGATTCAATCATTGATGAATTCTTATCTACATTTGAATCCTCTTCCATTAGACTTGATATGGAGTTTAAAGAAGATGAAACACAGCATCCCATGCCCTTGGTGCGCAATGAAGAAGAGTTTGAATTAGAAGAAAACTACCAAGAGGAAGAGGTTGAAATCAAAGAAGTTTGCAAAGAGGTGGAAGTTGTCAAAGAGCACAAGGGAGTGGAGCTTGCAATT
The DNA here is from genome assembly GCF_014773155.1 of Arachis stenosperma. Taxonomy (NCBI): domain Eukaryota; kingdom Viridiplantae; phylum Streptophyta; class Magnoliopsida; order Fabales; family Fabaceae; genus Arachis; species Arachis stenosperma. The sequence continues at coordinate 290,576 of NW_026651370.1, forward strand.
TCATTAAAAATACCTCCCCCTAAGTTGCCATCATCCTTCACAACATTCAAGTGGGTAAAATTCATATCCCTTAGCTTTCTAACCCCACTTGAATATGGGCTACTGGAGACGGATGGTCAACTTAGAGCTCTCTGTGGCATTAAAAGTAGGAAGAAGATGGTCAGTGATAAGATTTATCCTGCAAGGTTCAACATGGTTGTGTGCTCAATATTTAAACGCAAAGGTTGGTGTAGAGCTCAACTGAATGGGTCTAGGAAGTTGTCTGGGTGCTTCAGTAAGAATTCAGACTGTTTGCCACCCGGATGGAACAATATTGCTCAACAAGAAAACGGGTGCAAAAGCAAGATTTGGGACCCCGGAATTCAATCTAGAAATCAACACTCTTGGGGCCTTGTCACTTGCTTTAACTTGCTTGAAGGCTTTCTGCGCCTAGTTTGGGACCCCAGAGGCTATTGGAACTCCAAACATTGGTGGAGATTTCTGGATGAGTTCAAGCACAAACCGCCATAACAGGGAGCTCCTCAAATGTCCAACTTAAGGACTTTAACTAAAAGTGCTAGGTGGGAGACAACCCGCCATGGTATGATCGTTTCTTTTTCATTTTTATTTAGTTTTATTTGTTTTCGAGTTTTATTTTATTTTATTGTATTGAACCTGGAATTTTGCATAACATTCATATTAGCATTGCATTCTACATACTGCATTATTAAAAAAAAAAGAAAAAAAAAGCACGCACGCGACGCGGCAGCGTCGCTGACGCGTCCGCGTCACATGTGCGTTGTGAAGAAGAGAAATCGAACAGAAAGTCACGCGAGAGTGTGGCTGGAGGCGTGCCAGTGGCACAAATCGTCCCACGCAAACCGCATGCCCCACGCGGCCGCATGCCCTGGATTCCGACGTAAAAGGGTGCTGGATTGGTGCTGAACGCACAATTCTACCCACGCGGCCGCGTGACCCACGCGACCGCGTCACATTCTTCTAAAGCCCACTCACGCGATCGCATGCCCCATGCGATCGCGTCACTTAAAATTTGGCACTAATAATAATTTGAACAGAGAGTTGTGCGAGCGCGAGGCTGCCCTCGCGCAAGTAGCATGAATTGTGTCACGCGACCGCGTGACCGACGCGATCACGTCAATCAGTATCAGCGCAAGTCGCGCGACCGCGTGCCCCACGCGATCGCGTCGCTTGCGCCGCACAACTTTTTCAACGCAGCCAAATATCTTATCTTCTCTTCCCTATACCTAATTCTTTTCTTCCTTTCTTATTTCTTTTCTTCTTTCTTCTTCCTTTTCTTACTTTCTTCTTCTCATCTTTTTCATCTCCATTCTAATTTATTTAATTTATTTACATACTTTCTTCCATTGCATTTTAATTTTATGTATCTTTTTATTTTCTTTTCTAAATTTATTAATTTTTCCATTGGTGTTACTTGTTCATATTCAACTGTTGTGTCTTTTTTGGTATTATTTTGGTACTCAGTGACTTGTTTTACACTATTGGGTAATATTGTTTAAGTCAATGCTAATCTTTTATGATATTTATATTAATTTTGCATTGACATGAATTTATATTATCTTGCACTCTCTTTCCCATTGTTGAAAATTTTTGCACTCTTGCTTTGCCATGTACTTCTTTTGTTTTCTCACTTGCATGTTGTAGCTACCATGTAATTGAGACCCTTATTATCTGGCATTAACACCCATATTTTATTTATTTTCTATCTTTATTTTTGGGTTACTTTTCTTCTGTTCCCTCTTCTTTCAGGATGGCCACCACGAAGGGAGAGGAAAAGCTTCTTAATGGGAAGACAAACAAGTCCACCTGCACAATCTTTGGAGAAAGGCATCAGTTGGAGTAGCCCATTCACTTGTACATCTTAGCATGCACCGAGGATGGTGCAATCTTTAAGTGTGGGGAGGTCGATACCGATCTCCATGGGTTAGTACTTTCTTGTCTCAACACCATTGTTTTATTTTCTTTGTTTGTTTATTATTGCATTTGCATGTTTAATTGCATGTTTGTTTGATTTTATGCATTTTAGCCACTGCTTGGTTAAAATAATAAGTTTCTTTTTAAGATCCTATTTTTGAAAATTTTCACTAATTTAAATTTTTGTGTAAATTTGTTTGAAGTTGTAATTGGAACATGGTTTTTGAGCCAAAGAACACACACAACCTGTGAGATTTTGAGCTTATTTATATGGTTACATTATTTAACCATAAATTTTTATTCTTGTGTGTTTCCTTCTCTATAATTGCAATCTCTACTTTGTTCCAATCTATATGTCCATTATTTAGTGTATTTACATGCTTGCATATGATTGAGGCCATCATTTGAAATTTTCCTCACTTATCCCAAATTAGCCTACCTTTTGCATCACCCTTGTTAGCCCCCTTGAGCTTTTTAATCCCCTCTTGTTCTATAAACCACATTACTAGCCTTAAGCAGAAAAACAAATTAAAAATCCCAAGTTGAATCCTTGGCTAGCTTAAGATAAACATTGTGTAAAATTTAAGTGTGGAGAATTTTACGGGAACATGGGAGAAAAAAAAGTAGGAAATTAAACTGAATAAGATATTTCAAGGTTTGGGAAGCATGCTCATATGAAATCAAAATAAAAATAAATTACCATGTACATTGATAAAAAAAATTATTATTAAGTGATTGAATAAGGGGATACAAAAAAATAATAATAATACCCCAAAAGCAAAATAAAAAGAATCAATGCACATGGGACAAAATTCAAAAATAAATTTGGTGCATGAGCATGTAATACAAAAGTGAAAAAATTTGAGTAGCTAGGTAAAGAACTTTGAAATTATAGAAGGTATGTATGTTAGGTGAGATCTTAGACTAATAAAGGATTCACTTTGTTAGCTCACTTAGCCTTATATATACATCCTCACCCTTGCCTTGGCCCCATTACAACCCTGAAAAGACCTCATGATGTTTGCATTAGTATACTAAATATTTGTTGATTGGTTAGATGAAGAACAAAGTTTTAGAAAGCATGATTAGAGAAGAGTAGAGAGATTGACCCTAGACACTTGAGAGATTTGAACGCATATACACTACCAGTGCGGGTTCAATGCCTGATTTTATGTTCCCTGCTTTCATTAGCTATCTTCTTATAAGTTTACTTGCTTTTTATTGTATGATTTGAATTAGTGGAATTTGGTTTATATTTGTCTTGGAGAACTTATTTACTTTTAACCAAGTAGGTAGAAACATTTTTGCATTTAGTTGCATTCATAGGTTGCATCTCATACATTCTATCATTCCTCTTCATCTCTTTATAGTTTCTCTTGAGCTTAGCATGAGGACATGCTATTGTTTAAGTGTGGGGAGGTTGATAAACCACTATTTTATGGTTTATCTTATGCTCAATTGAGTGGTTTTTATCAACTCTTTACTCACTTATTCATACAATTCGCATGTTTTACATTTTCCTCCCTGATTTTATGCTATGATTGAAAACATGCTTCTTTGATCTTATATTTGCTTATTATTAATTCTATCTTATTACCATTAGATGCCTTGATATGTGTGTTAAGTGTTTTCAGATATTATAGGGCAGGAATATCTTGGAGGATGGAAAGGAAGCATGCAAAAATGGAAGGAATACAAGAAGTTGAAGAAGTTGTTAAGCTGTCCAGCCTGACCTTTTCGCACTCAAACAGCTATAACTTTAGCTACAGAGGTCCAAACGATGCGGTTTTAGTTGCGTTGGAAAGCTAACGTTCGGGGCTTCGATTTGATAAATAATTTGCCATAGCTGCTCTGAAGTTAGGCGATGTGAACGCGTGAATGACGTGTCCGCATCGCATCTGCGAACCTTAATCGGCGCGGCCGCGTGGACGACGCCTCCGCGTCACTTTGCCGTGACCTGTACGGACCAGATTGCACAATCAGCGACTTCTGGGCTGTTTTTGACCCAGTTTTCGGCCCGAAGAACACAGATTAGAGGCTATAAAGTGGGGAAATGCATCCATTCATAATTATGCTTTCATAATTCACTTTTCATGTTTTAGATGTAGTTTTTAGTGAGAGAGGTTCTCTCCTCTCTCTTAGGATTTAGGTAGAGTTTTTAGAAATTAGGATTTAGGACTTCTCTTAGTTTTAGGAGTGACTCTCGATCCCAGGTTCAATGTTCTTTTACTTTGCATTTATTTCTTTTTTTCAGATACTTGAATGCTTATATTAGTTATGTTGCCTATTTGGCTTATGCCACATTCATGATGAATTCCTTATTTAATGATATTTGAGGTATTTTAGTTTAATATTGCTTCCTTTTGTTTATGCTATTGATTATTCCCAATCTGAGATATTTTATTCCAATAGATTTAATATCTTTCCTTTTTGGTCTTGGTTAAGAAATTAGTAACTCAGGAGTTATCTTAGCTCAATATAATTGATAACTGTTATCTTGCTAATTGAACTGAACTTCAATAATCCCAACCTTTTCTTAGGAAATAAATAGGATTCGAAGGTCTAATTAATTAGTCCCTTGACTTTCCTTTGCTTTAGCAAAGGTTAACTAAGTGGAATTAAGATTCAACTTTCATTATTTTTGATAGGAATAACCAAGTCTGGACTTTCAATTTCTCATACCTTGCCAAAGGATTTGCTTTACAATATTTATTTATTTTAATTGTCATTTGAATTACTTGTCATACTTCCCCCTTATTTCCAAAACCCCCAATTTTACCTTTTTCATAGCCAATAATAAGAACATACCTCCCTGCAATTCCTTGAGAAGACGACCCGAGGTTTAAATACTCGGTTATCAATTTTAAAGGGGTTTGTTACTTGTGACAACCAAAACGTTTGTATGAAAGGACTTTTGTTGGTTTAGAAGCTATACTTGCAACGGGAATTTATTTTGAATTCTAGACCACGCAAAAGTTCTCTCATCACTCCTCAATTTCTTGTATTCCTTCCATTTTTGCAAGCTTCCTTTCCAATTGCATGAAACACTTAACACACAGATCACGGCATCGCATGGAATAAAAGAGAATTAAAATACCTAATTAAAAGTCTCTAGGAAGTAAGTTTTCAATCATGTAATAATTTTAGGAAGGAAATATAAATGCATGCTAATTATATGAATAAGTGGGTAAAGATCATGATAAAACCACACAATTAAACACATTGTAAACCATAAAATAGTGGTTTATCACTATACCAACCATTGTACTTAGACCTTGGACTTCCAACCATAAGGAACCTAGGATTGTGCTGCCAACCACTAACCATCTCCCTTTTACTCATAAAACCACAAAGAGCTCTAAGTTGCCCATCTGTCTCAAGCAAACCAGATTCAAGTGGAATGAGAAAGCTAAGGAATATGAATTTTACCCACTTGAATATTGTGAAGGATGATGGTGACTTCGGGGGAGAGGTCTTCAACAACTCTGGCAAGTTGATTCCAGGCTCCACTCCCTTGTGCTCTTCCTTAACAATTTCCACCTCTTTGCAAGCTTCTTAAATTTTAACCTCTTCTTCTTGGTAGCTTTCTTCCAATTCAATTTCTTCTTCATTGTTTACCAAGGGCATGGGACAGGATTCAATTGTAGGTAAGGATTCATCAATGATTGAATCCATCACTTGATCATCCCCTTCAAAGTCTTCAACCATGATATGACTTGGAGGTTGTACGCCCTCCTCAACATCAATTTCAAACATCTTGGAAGGAGGCTCTATGGCTTGAGTTTCCCATGGAGGTTCCGCATCTCCTAAGTCTTCAACCACTTCCTCTTCTTTTATAATTATGGCTTTCTCCACTTACTCTAATACAAAAAAGAACTCCTCCTTGATGTCTTCCTTCACTAATTCTTCAGCTACTCCTTCATCTTCAAGGGTCTCTACTTCCTCATTTTGGGCCTCCTCGTGCTTCTTTTGAAGTATGAATGCGTGAACCCGATCCATTAAGTCCCTAAGCCGATCCCTTCTCTCTTGTGTATCCACACGGGATATAAGAGTTTGGAGAGTAGAAGTGAGACTAGTGAGAGTAGAGATAAGTGTGGTTTGAAGCTTTATTTGCCCTTAGCAAATAACACTAAGGGTATCATCTATGGGAGCTAGGAGTGGATGGGAGGGTTCATTATTTTGGAGAAAGGGTTTATAATAGGAAGGTGGTCTTCTTGGTAAGGATATAGAGATGGTGTATATTGAGGCAGTGGTTCTTAGGGGTAATTATGTTGGAATGGAGGTGGTTCTAAGTATGGTCCATATGGTTCATAAGGTGGTTGGTATGGTGGATATGGGTTAGGGTCATATGGGGGTGTTTGGTAACATGGGGCTTGTGAGTATGGTGATTCAAATTATGTTGAGGAGGGGTTCATAGGTGTATGCTGGTGGTTGTTGATAATCAAAAGGGTTCTCACCATAGCCATTATCTTGGTATGCCTCTTGGACTGGCTCTTGGTCATAGCATGTTGGTGGAGGTTGTTGTTAAGAGTGTTGATCAAATCATTGTGGCTCCTCCCATCTTTGATTGTCCCATCCTTGATGCATATTCTCATTGTAGCCTCCATTCCCTATAGCATAATTTGAACCAAACTCATAGCCAAAGTGATGAGAATTCATAGTAATAAAAAAATAAAACAAAGACCAATGAGAAATAATGAAAATAAACTCCTAAAACTAGAAACAACTAACAAAGAAACGAAAAGGAAAACATATTCACAATAACCAATAATAAGGCACACGTTTGCAATTCCCCGGCAACGGCGCCATTTTGATGATCGGATTTTGATGGTATAGAATTTCACAATTGAAATCTCGTTGCTAGTATAGTTTTTAAACCAACAAAGAATCCTTTCATACAAAAATTTGTTTGTCACAAGTAACAAACCCCTAAAAATAATGACCGAAGTATTTAAACCTCAGGTCGTCTCTGGTGCGCGAAATTGTGATCACTACAACTTCGCACAACTAACCAGCAAGTGCACTGGGTCGTCCAAGTAATACCTTACGCGAGTAAGGGTCGATCCCACGGAGATTGGTGGTATGAAGCAAGCTATGGTCATCTTGTAAATCTCAGTCAGGCAGACTCAAATGGGTATAGATGATGAACGAAAATAACATAAAGATAAAGATAGAGATACTTATGTATATCATTGGTGTAAGAGCTTCAGACAAGCATATGAAGATGCCTTCCCTTCCGTCTCTCTGCTTTCCTACTGTCTTCATCCAATCCTTCTTACTCCTTTCCATGGCAAGCTCGTGTAGGGTTTCACTGTTGTCAGCAGCTACCTCCCATCCTCTCATTGGAAACGATTGCATATGCTCTGGTCACAGCATAGCGGAATCCATATGTCGGTTCTCAATCAGATCGGAATAGAATCCATTGATTCTTTTGGCGTCTGTCACTAACGCCCCACCCTCAGGAGTTTAAAGCACATCACAGTCATCCAATCATAGAATCCTACTCAGAATACCACAGACAAGGTTAGACCTTCCGGATTCTCATGAATGCTGCCATCAAGTCCTGCCTATACCACGAGGATTCCGGTTAAAGAATCTAAGAGATATTCACTAAGCCTCAGATGCTTGTAGAACAAGAATGGTTGTCAGTCACCTTGTTCATGAGTGAGAATGGTGATGGGCGTCAATCATCACCTTCATCATGTTGAAGAACAAGTGATATCTTGGATAAAGAACAAGCGGAATTGAATGGAAGAACAATAGTAATTGCATTAATACTCGAGGTACAGCAGAGCTCCACACCTTAATCTATGGTGTGTAGAAACTCCACCGTTGAAAATACATAAGTATAAGGTCTAGGCATGGCCGAATGGCCAGCCTCCCCAAAGAGGGTTCAATCATCAAAACATGATCAAAAGATTTCTATACAATAGTAAAAGGTCCTACTTATAAGAAACTAGTAGCCTAGGGTGTACAGAAATGAGTAAATGACATAAAAATCCTCTTCCGGGCCCACTTGGTGTGTGCTTGGGCTGAGCAATGAAGCAATTTCGTGTAGAGACTCTTCTTGGAGTTAAACGCCAGCTTTGGTGCCAGTTTGGGCGTTTAACTCCCATTTAGGTGCCAGTTCCAGCGTTTAACGCTGGGATTTCTTGAGGTGACTTTGAACGCCGGTTTGGGCCATCAAATCTTGGGCAAAGTATGGACTATTATATATTGCTGGAAAGCCCAGGATGTCTACTTTCCAACGCCGTTGAGAGCGCGCCAATTGGGCTTCTGTAGCTCCAGAAAATCCACTTCGAGTGCAGGGAGGTCAGAATCCAACAGCATCTGCAGTCCTTTTGAGTCTCTGAATCAGATTTTTGCTCAGGTCCCTCAATTTCAGCCAGAAAATACCTGAAATCACAGAAAAACACACAAACTCATAGTAAAGTCCAGAAAAGTGAATTTTAATTAAAAACTAATAAAAACATACTAAAAACTAACTATATCATATCAAAAACATACTAAAAACAATGCCAAAAAGTATACAAATTATCCGCTCATCACAACACCAAACTTAAATTGTTGCTTGTCACCAAGCAACTGAAAATCAAATAAGATAAAAAGAAGAAAATATGCAATGAACTCCAAAAACATCTATGAAGATCAGTATTAATTAGATGAGCGGGGCTTTTACTTTTTGCCTCTGAATAGTTTTGGCATCTCACTCTATCCCTTGTAATTCAGAATGATTGGCTTCTTTAGGAACTTAGAATCCAGATAGTGTTAATGATTCTCTTAGTAAAGTATGATGATTCTTGAACATAGCTATTTCTTGAGTCTTGGCCGTGGCCCAAAGCACTCTGTCTTCCAGTATTACCACCGGATACATACATGCCACAGACACATAATTGGGTGAACCTTTTCAGATTGTGACTCAGCTTTGCTAAAGTCCCCAATTAGAGGTGTCCAGGGTTCTTAAGCACACTCTTATTGCCTTGGATCACAACTCTTATTCCTTTCTCTTTTTTTTTTTCGATTTTTTTTTTCGTTTTTTTTTTGAAATGCTTTTTCTTGCTTCAAGAATCATTTTATTGATTTTTCAGATCCTCAGTAACATGTCTCCTTTTCATCATTCTTTCAAGAGCCAACATTCATGAACCACAATTCAAAAGACATATGCACTGTTTAAGCATACATTCAGAGAACAAAAATATTGCCACCACATCAAAATAATTAAACTATTATAAAATTCAAAATTCATGCAATTCTTTCTTTTATCAATTAGGCACATTTTTATTGAAGAAAGGTGATGGATTCATAGGACATTCATAACTTTAAGGCATAGACACTAAGACACTAATGATCACAAGACACAAACATGGACAAACATAAAGCATAAAAATCGAAAAACAGAAGAATAAAGAACAAGGAAATCAAGGAATGGGTCCACCTTAGTGATGGCGGCTCTTTCTTGCTCTTGAAGATCCTATGGAGTGCTTGAGCTCCTCAATGTCTCTTCCTTGTCTTTGTTGCTCCTCTCTCATGATCCTTTGATCTTCTCCAATTTCATGGAGGAGAATGGAGTGTTCTTGGTGCTCCACCCTTAGTTGTCCCATGTTGGAACTCAATTCTCCTAGGGAGGTGTTGATTGCTCCCAATAGTCTTGTGGAGGAAAGTGCATCCCTTGAGGTATCTCAGGGATTTCTTGATGAGAGGGGTCTCTTGTTTGCTCCATCTTCTTCTTAGTGATGGGCTTGAGGTCATGCCTTCTCAGTTGAACCGGCTTTGGATGCCATAAATGGTTATGGAAAAACAAAGAGCAATGCTTTTACCACACCAAACTTAAAAGGTTTGCTCGTCCTCGAGCAAAAGAAGAAAGAAGGGAGTAGAAGAAGAAGAAATGGAGGAGATGGATGTGAGTGGTGAAGAGGTATTGAGGTGATTGGTGAATGGGTGAAGAAGAGAGAAGAGTGATGGTAGGGTCCTGTGGGGTCCACAGATCCTGTAGTGTCAAGGAAAAGTCATCCCTGCACCAAATGTTGCTCAAAATCACGTTTTGAGCTATTTCTGGCGTTAAACGCCGGGCTGGTGCCCATTCCTGGCATTTAACGCCAGGTTCTTGCCCTTTACTGGCGTTTAACGCCAGTCTGGTGCCCCTTTCTGGCGTTAAACGCCCAGAATGGTGCCAGACTGGGCGTTAAACGCCCAACAGCTAGCATTACTGGCGTTTGAACGCCAGTTTCTTCTCCTCCAGGGTGTGCTGTTTTTCTTCCTGTTTTTCATTCTGTTTTTGCTTTTTCATTGTTTTTGTAACTTCTTATGATCATCAACCTACAAAAAAGATAAAATAACAAAAGAAAATAATTAATTATAAAACATTGGGTCGCCTCCCAACAAGCGCTTCTTTAATGTCATTAGCTTGACAGAGGGCTCTCATGGAGCCTCAGAAATGCTTAGAACCGTGTTGAAACCTCCCAACACCAAACTTAGAGTTTGAATGTGGGGTTTCAACACCAAACTTAGAGTTTGGTTGTAGCCTCCCAACACCAAACTTAGAGTTTGACTGTGGGGGCTCTGTTTGGCTCTGTTTTGAGAGGAGCTCTTCATGCTTCCTCTCCATGATGACAGAGGGATATCCTTGGGCCTTAAACACCAAGGATTTTTCATTCACTTGAATGATTAACTCTCCTCTGTCAACATCAATCACAGCCTTTGCTGTGGCTAGGAAGGGTCTGCCAAGGATGATGGATTCATCCATGCACTTCCCAGTCTCTAGGACTATGAAATCAGTAGGAATGTGCTGGTCTTCAACTTTAACCAGAACATCCTCTACAAGTCCATGGGCTTGTTTTCTTGAGTTGTCTGCCATCTCTAATGAGATTCTTGCAGCTTTCACCTCTAAGATCCCTAATTTCTCCATTACAGAGAGGGGCATGAGGTTTACACTTGACCCTAAGTCACACAAGGCCTTCTTGAAGGTCATGGTGCCTATGGTACAAGGTATAGAAAACTTCCCAGGATCCTGCCTCTTTTGAGGCAGTTTCTGCCTAGACAAGTCATCCAGTTCTTTGGTGAGCAAGGGAGGTTCATCCTCCCAAGTCTCATTTCCAAATAACTTGTCATTTAGTTTCATGATTGCTCCAAGGTATTTAGCAACTTGCTCTTCAGTGACATACTCATCCTCTTCAGAGGAAGAATACTCATCAGAGCTCATGAATGGCAGAAGTAAGTCCAATGGAATCTCTATGGTCTCATTTTGAGCCTCAGATTCCCATTGGAACTCAGAGGAGATTGGTACACGCCCACTGAGGTCTTCCTCAGTGGCGTCCTCCTCCTCTCTTTCCTCTCCATATTCGGCCATGTCTATGGCTTTGCACTCTCCTTTTGGATTTTCTTCTGTATTACTTGGGAGAGTGCTAGGAGGGAGTTCAGTAACTTTCTTGCTCAGCTGACCCACTTGTCCTTCCAAATTTCTGATAGAGGACCTTGTTTCATTCATGAAACTTTGAGTGGTTTTGATTAGATCAGAGACCATGGTTGCTAAGTCAGAGGGGTTCTGCTTAGGATTCTCTGTCTGTTGCTGAGAAGATGATGGAAAAGGTTTACCATTGCTAAACCTGTTTCTTCCACCATTATTGTTTGTATCTTTCCCAAGCTTCATAGAGGGATTCTCCATCCTTCTGTCTGAAGGTCTGGACTTCCACTCTAAGCTTACTCCATCTTTGTGGTGGAAAGAACTTTGCCAAGAAGGCATTGACTAGCTTTTCCCAAGAGTCCAGGCTTTCTTTAGGTTGAGAGTCCAACCATATTCTAGCTCTGTCTCTTACAGCAAAAGGGAATAGCATCAGTCTATAGACCTCAGGGTCTACCCCATTAGTCTTGACTGTGTCACAGATTTGCAAGAATTCAGCTTAAGAACTGATGAGGATCTTCCATTGGAAGTCCATGGAACTTGCAATTCTGTTGCATTAGAGAAACTAATTAAGGCTTAAGCTCAAAGTTGTTTGCTCCAATGGCAGGGATAGAGATGCTTCTCCCATAGAAGTTGGGAGTAGGTGCAGTAAAGTCACCCAGCACCTTCCTTGCATTGTTGGCATTGTTGTTGTTTTCGGCTGCCATGGGTTCTTCCTCCTTGAAGAATTCGGTCAGGTCCTCAACAGAGAGTTGAGCCTTAGCTTCTCTTAGCTTTTGCTTCAAGGTCCTTTCAGGTTCAGGGTCAGCTTCAACAAGAATGCCTTTGTCTTTGTTCCTGCTCATATGAAAGAGAAGAGAACAAGAAAATATGGAATCCTCTATGTCACAGTATAGAGATTCCTTTAGGTGTCAGAGGAAAAGAAAAATGGAAGACAGAGGTAGAAAATTCGAACTTATCAAAGAAGATGGAGTTCAAATTTTGCATTAAAGAATAGTGTTAGTCCATGAATAGAAGGATGTGAGAAGAAGGGAAGTAATTTTCGAAAATTTAAGTAAAAGATTTTGAAAACATTTGGAAAAACACTTAATTGATTTTCGAAAATAAGAGTGAAAAAGAAATCAAGTGATTTTTGAAAAAGATTTTGAAATTAGAAATTAAGAAGATTTGATTGAAGACTATTTTGAAAAAGATGTGGTTAAGAAGATATGATTGGTTTTAAAAAAATGTAATTGAAAAGATATGATTTGAAAACAATTTTAAAAGATATGATTTGAAAACAATTTGAAAAGATATGATTTTAAAAATTAATGACTTGCCTAACAAGAAAAGATATGATTCAAACATAAAACCTTCCTTAACAGAAAAGGCAAAAAACGTTCAATCAAATCATTAATTGTTAGTAAGTATCTTTGAAAAAGGAAAGAAATTGATTTTGAAAACATTTGATTGAAAAGATATGATTTGAAAAAGATTTGATTTTGAAAAACTTTGAAAACTTGAAAAAAAATTGATTTTGAAAACAAAATCTTCCCCCTTTGCCATCCTGGCGTTAAACGCCCAGAATGGTGCACATTCTGGCGTTTAACGCCCAAACCTATACCTTTTTGGGCGTTAAACGCCCAGCCAGGCACCCTGGCTGGCGTTTAAACGCCAGTCTGTCTTCTTCACTGGGCATTTTTGAATGCCCAGCTTTTTCTGTGTAATTCCTCTGCTGTATGTTCTGAATCTTCAATTCTCTGTATTATTGACTTGAAAAGCCACAAATTAAAAATATTTTTGGATTTTTTTACTAATCAAAATGCAACAAGAATCAAATAACAATGCATGCAAGACACCAAACTTAGCAGTTTGTACACTATCGACACTAACAAAATGAAAATGCATATGAGAAACAACAAAGCACTCAAGTCAATAAAATTCAAAGATCAAAACAAGGAAATCATCAAGAACAACTTGAAGATCAATGAAGACACATGCATGAATGCAATAAGAACAGAAACATGCAATTGACACTAAGCTTAAGATGAGACTCTAGACTCAAACAAGACATATTTTTGGATTTTATGATTTTGTAATTTTTTTGTGCTTTTTCGAAAATTAAGTGAAAAGGAAAATAAAGGTATCAAAATTCTTAATTAGAATTCCAGGAATCATGCAATGTTAGTCTAAAGCTTTAGTCTAAAGGAATTAGACATAGCTAGCTAAGCTTCAGCAGGACATTGCATTCAAGAGCTAAATTGATGATGATCAATCAGCCTTGGTGATGATAAGAACATCACCTTGAAACACTAGAATTCATTCTTAAGAACTCTCAAGAAAAATACCTAATCTAAGCAACAAGATGAACCGTCAGTTGTCCATACACAAGAACAATCCCCGGCAACGGCGCCAAAAACTTGGTGCGCGAAATTGTGATCACTACAACTTCGCACAACTAACCAGCAAGTGCACTGGGTCGTCCAAGTAATACCTTACGCGAGTAAGGGTCGATCCCACGGAGATTGGTGGTATGAAGCAAGCTATGGTCATCTTGTAAATCTCAGTCAGGCAGACTCAAATGGGTATAGATGATGAATGAAAATAACATAAAGATAAAGATAGAGATACTTATGTATATCATTGGTGTAAGAGCTTCAGACAAGCATATGAAGATGCCTTCCCTTCCGTCTCTCTGCTTTCCTACTGTCTTCATCCAATCCTTCTTACTCCTTTCCATGGCAAGCTCGTGTAGGGTTTCACTGTTGTCAGCAGCTACCTCCCATCCTCTCATTGGAAACGATTGCATATGCTCTGGTCACAGCATAGCGGAATCCATATGTCGGTTTTCAATCAGATCGGAATAGAATCCATTGATTCTTTTGGCGTCTGTCACTAACGCCCCACCCTCAGGAGTTTAAAGCACATCACAGTCATCCAATCATAGAATCCTACTCAGAATACCACAGACAAGGTTAGACCTTCCGGATTCTCATGAATGCTGCCATCAAGTCCTGCCTATACCACGAGGATTCCGGTTAAAGAATCCAAGAGATATTCACTAAGCCTCAGATGCTTGTAGAACAAGAATGGTTGTCAGTCACCTTGTTCATGAGTGAGAATGGTGATGGGCGTCAATCATCACCTTCATCATGTTGAAGAACAAGTGATATCTTGGATAAAGAACAAGCGGAATTGAATGGAAGAACAATAGTAATTGCATTAATACTCGAGGTACAGCAGAGCTCCACACCTTAATCTATGGTGTGTAGAAACTCCACTGTTGAAAATACATAAGTATAAGGTCTAGGCATGGCCGAATGGCCAGCCTCCCCAAAGAGGGTTCAATCATCAAAACATGATCAAAAGATTTCTATACAATAGTAAAAGGTCCTACTTATAAGAAACTAGTAGCCTAGGGTGTACAGAAATGAGTAAATGACATAAAAATCCTCTTCCGGGCCCACTTGGTGTGTGCTTGGGCTGAGCAATGAAGCAATTTCGTGTAGAGACTCTTCTTGGAGTTAAACGCCAGCTTTGGTGCCAGTTTGGGCGTTTAACTCCCATTTAGGTGCCAGTTCCAGCGTTTAACGCTGGGATTTCTTGAGGTGACTTTGAACGCCGGTTTGGGCCATCAAATCTTGGGCAAAGTATGGACTATTATATATTTCTGGAAAGCCCAGGATGTCTACTTTCCAACGCCGTTGAGAGCGCGCCAATTGGGCTTCTGTAGCTCCAGAAAATCTACTTCGAGTGCAGGGAGGTCAGAATCCAACAGCATCTGCAGTCCTTTTGAGTCTCTGAATCAGATTTTTGCTCAGGTCCCTCAATTTCAGCCAGAAAATACCTGAAATCACAGAAAAACACACAAACTCATAGTAAAGTCCAGAAAAGTGAATTTTAATTAAAAACTAATAAAAACATACTAAAAACTAACTATATCATATCAAAAACATACTAAAAACAATGCCAAAAAGTATACAAATTATCCGCTCATCAGTCTCTCAAAGGAATTGCAGGGATGTATTCTTGTTATTGGTTATGAGTTGTATATTTTGGGGTTTTGGATTAAGAGACAAGAAAAGTAAATTGCAAAGGAGATAAAATAACAACTATAAAAGCTCTTGACAAGGTATGAGAACGAGAAGTCCTATCCTCGTTATCTTCCTCAATTGTGACATCAATTATCCATTGCTCCCACTTAGTTAACCCTCTAATTATGAAGGAAATTCAAGTGGACAAATCAATTTGATTCCTCAAGTCCTAGTCAACTCCTAAGGAAAGACTAGAGTTAGAGGAATTCAAATCAATTAGCAACTTCTAATTATCAATCAACAAAGGAGTTTGATAACGCAAGTGTCACCAATTACTCAACCAAGGCCAAGAAGAGAAAAATCTGCTCTAGCATCCAACCAAGCATTTTCTCAAACATTTGGAAGGCATAACATAAAAACATAGAAGAGTAACAAGGAATATTAACTTTAAACAACCAATTGCAAGCATCAATAACACAAATTAAGGAAACCAACTATAACCATAGAAAACATAAATTGCATTAATATGGAAATTGAATCTAACATCAAACATTCATAAACTAAATTGGCAACATAAAGTAATCTACAAGGAAAATAAATAAACTAGAATTCTAGAACAAATGAAAGTAGAAGAGAAACTAAATTGAAAAAAGATAGAATTCAGAAATTGGAAAGGAATAAAACTAAGACCTAAAACCTAGAGAGAGGGGAGAGCCTCTCTCTCTCTAGAAACTACATCTAAAACCTAAATTTGTGAATAATGAATTTCTTGTCCTTGATTCTGCTCCACTCCCAGCCTCTAATCTGTATTTTTAGGCTTGAAATTGGGCCAAAAATAGCCCAGAAATTGCCCCCAACAATTTTTGATACGTTCAGCACGTGGCTCCGTCACGCGTACGCGCCGCCCACGCATACGTGTCGCTTGTCTGCCGCACTATCCACGCGTACGCATCATCCACGCGTACACATCGCCTAACAGCAAAGCAACTATGGAAAATTTTATATCATTTTCAAGCCCCGAATGTTTGCTTTCCAACGCAACTGAAACCTTCTCATTCGGACCTCTGTAGCTCAAGTTATGTCTGATTTAGTACGAAGAGGTCAGGGCTGACAGCTTAGCAATTCCTTCAATTTCTTGTATTCCTTCCACTCTTGCATGCTTCCTTTCCATCCTCTAAGCCATTCCTGCCCTATAAACCCTAAAAACACTCAGCACATATATCACGGCATCGAATGGTAATAAGAGAGGATTAAAAGTAGCAAATTTAAGGCCAAAGAAGCATGTTTTCAATCATAGTACAAAATTAAGAAGGAAAATGTAAAACATGCAAATTCTATGAATAAGTGTGAGAATAATAGGTAAAATCTACTGAATTAAGCAGAAGATAAACCGTAAAATAGCGGTTTATCACATATGCATTGATACTTTTGTATATCCTTTATTGCAAAAAAATAATAAGGAAATTGATGCACGAAAACTTGTTTCTCAACAAATTTCACTTCGGCAAGTATACCGAATTGTCGTCAAATAAAAACTCATAATAGAGTGAGTTCGAATCCCACAGGGATTGATTGATCAAGCAAATTTAGTTGGAAGAGTGTGCTAGTTGAGCTTAACAGAATTTGAGTTGAGAGTTGCAGAAAATTAAATGGCAGGAAAATAAAGTGCAGAATCTTAATTGGGGATTTGGGGAAATGAACATAAAAATAAATGGCAGAAAGTAAACAAAAAGGGTAAGATCAGAGATGGGGGATTCATTGGGCTTAGGAGATGTTGCATTCCCCAAATCAAGTTCATTCTCATCTCTTCCTCAATCAATGCATTCATTGATCTCCTTGGCAATCTTAAGTGATTGGATCCCAATTACTTGGCAATCCAATCTCTCTAAGCTTGAACAATTGCCTAATTCCTTGATTTAATTACTCATGGAAAGAGATGAAGTATGGTCACTGATTATACCACATGTATTTCCAAATCAAAGTGTTGGGAGGATTACATGTTACTATATCCGCCCAAACCCCAATTTGGTCCAACATGAGAAAACATTTCTAGCATGATCTCCTCATCCTTTTCCAAGGCTCAGAGGAGATCCAATTATGGAGAGTTTCTTTTCCAAGACAACTAACCAATTGAATTAAGATTGAAAGCTTTCTAGTAATATCAAGAGAAAAGAAAGAAGAAGAAGAATGAAAACTATAATTGATCCATCAAATTACAACAGAGCTCCCTAACCCAATGAGAGGGGTTTAGTTGTTCATAGCTCTGGAAATGGAAAATGGTAGGAAAGAGTAGATGCTTAACAAAACTAGAAAATGCAGAAAGTAAATATACAGAGTGTAGTTCTCCAAAAGTGCCAAGCTTCTCTATAATTCAAAACGACTCCTATATATACTACTCTTCTTGATCTTCTAGTGAGTTCTTCAAGTCATGGATATAGGCATTTGATCTTGAGTTGAAGCAGTTACAATCTTCAGTGGGCTCAGCTTTGTTTGCAGAAAAGTGTGAGTTAGGCATGGGCGTTAGTTAGGAAGTTAGTGGCGTTAACGTTAAGTAAGGATGTGGGTTCGAGAGCATTAGTGACAATCACCTTTTCCACTAACGTTCCAACCCAAAATGATCAACGTTAACTTCAACGTTAGTGGCACTAACGTGACCACTAACGTTGTCTCTTGGTCATTCGCAAACGTTATTGGGACTCACCTTTTCCAATAACGTTGCCTTTTGCCCCCTTTCCCTACGTTAGAGTTCACGTTAGTATAACTAATATGACTCTTAACGTCGGCATGCCTGGTGGACGAAATTGTGATCCATGTTCTAACTATTTTGAGATGAAGGCTTTATTATGGCACTGGTTGAATTCACAACTCCGTTCAACTAACCAGCAAGTGTACTGGGTCGTCCAAGTAATAAACCTTACGTGAGTAAGGGTCGATCCCACAGAGATTGTTGGTATGAAGCAAGCTATGGTCACCTTGTAAATCTCAGTTAGGCAGATTAAAATTGTTTATGGGTTCGAAAACTAATAAAAATAGAAAATAGATGAAATAATAAAAGGGATAGAATACTTATGCAGATTCATTGGTGGGAATTTCAGATAAGCGAATGGAGATACTGTATGCTCAAGAACGCCTGCTATTCTCCTGCTTCAACTCAATCCTTCTTAATCCTTTCCATGGCAAGCTGTGTATAGGGGTTCACCATCAGCGGTGGCTACTTTTAATCCTCTTGGGAAAATGGTCCTCTGCGGCTGTCACTCGCATGGCTAATCGTCTGGAGGCATCACCCATGGTTGATGGCTACATCCCATCCTCGCAGTGAAAACTACGCTCACGCACTCTGTCACAGCACGGCTAATCACTGGTTGGTTCCTGCTCCTACTGGAATAGAATCCCTTGATTCTTTTGCGTTAGTCACTAACGCCCAGCACTTGCAAGTCTGAAGCACGTCACAGTCATTCATTACCGGAATCCTACTCGGAATACCACAGACAAGGTTAGACTTTCCGGATTCCCAGGATCCTACTCGGAATACCACAGACAAGGTGAGACTTTCCGAATCCTCATAAATGCCGCCATCTATCTAGCTTATACCATGAAGATTCTGCTGGGGAATCTAAGAGATACACATTCAAGCTCTGTTGCATGTAGAACGGAAGTGGTTGTCAATCACGCGCGTTCATAAGTGAGAATGATAATGAGGGTTATTTACTCATCACATTCATCATGTTCTTGGGTGCGAATGAATATCTTGGAATAAGAATAAGAGAGAATTGAATAAAAGAAAATAGAATTGCATTAAGACTTGAGGTACAGCAGAGCTCCACACCCTTAATCTATGGTGTGCAGAAACTCCACCGTTGAAAATACATAAGTAAAAGGTTCAGGCATGGCCGAATGGCCAGCCCCCATGGTCTAAGAACTATGCATTCAAAGATTAAAACCAAGATCTCAAATACATTAGTTAAATGCTCTATTTATAATAAACTAGCTCCTAGGGTTTACATGAGTAGGTAATTGATGCATAAATCCACTTCCGGGGCCCACTTGGTGTATGCTTGGGCTGAGCTTGATCAATACACGAGCTAAGGCTTCTCTTGGAGTTGAACTCCGAGTTATGACGTGTTTTGGGCGTTCAACTCCGGATCATGACGTTTTTCTGGCGTTTAACTCCAGATAGCAGCATGAACTTGGCGTTCAACGCCAAGTTACGTCGTCAATTTCCGAATAAAGTATGGACTATTATATATTGCTGGAAAGCCCTGGATGTCTACTTTCCAAAGCCGTTGAGAGCGCGCCATTTAGAGTTCTGTAGCTCCAGAAAATTCATTTCGAGTGCAGGGAGGTCAGAATCCAACAGCATCAGCAGTCCTTTTGTCAGCCTTTTTCAGAGTTTTGCTCAAATCCCTCAATTTCAGTCAGAATTTACCTGAAATCACAGAAAAACACACAAACTCATAGTAAAGTCCAGAAATGTGAATTTAACATAAAAACTAATGAAAACATCCCTAAAAGTAGCTTGAACTTACTAAAAACTACCTAAAAACAATGCCAAAAAGCGTATAAATTATCCGCTCATCACAACACCAAACTTAAATTGTTGCTTGTCCCCAAGCAACTGAAAATCAAATAGGATAAAAAGAAGAGAATATACTATAAATTCCAAAATATCAATGAATATTAATTATAATCAGATGAGCGGGACTTGTAGCTTTTTGCTTCTGAACAGTTTTGGCATCTCACTTTTTCCTTTGAAGTTTAGAATGATTGGCTTCTCTAGGAATTTAGAATTTCGGATAGTGTTATTGACTTTCCTAGTTAAGCATGTTGAGTCTTGAACACAGCTACTTATGAGTCTTGGCCGTGGCCCTAAGCATTTTGTTTTCCAGTATTACCACCAGATACATAAATGCCACAGACACATAACTGGGTGAACCTTTTCAGATTGTGACTTAGCTTTGCTAAAGTCCCCAGTTAGTGGTGTCCAGAGCTCTTAAGCACACTCTTTTGCCTTGGATCACGACTTTAACCACTTAGTCTCAAGCTCTTTACTTGGACCTTCATGACACAAGCACATGGTTAGGGACAGCTTGATTTAGCCGCTTAGGCCTGGATTTTATTTCCTTGGGCCCTCCTATCCATTGATGCTCAAAGCCTTGGATCCTTTTTACCCTTGCCTTTTGGTTTTAAGGGCTATTGGCTTTTTCTACTGCTCCTTCTTTTTCTATATACTCTTTTTTTTTTCCGCAAGCTTCTTCTTGTTCACTGCTTTTTCTTGCTTCAAGAATCAATTTTATGATTTTTCAGATCATCAATAACATTTCTCTTTGTTCATCATTCTTTCAAGAGCCAACAGTTTTAACATTCATAAACAACAAGATCAAAAGACATATGCACTGTTCAAGCATTCATTCAGAAAACAAAAGTATTGTCACCACATCAATATAATTAAATTAAATTCAAGGATAATTTCGAAATTCATGTACTTCTTGTTCTTTTGAATTAAAACATTTTTTATTTACGAGAGGTGAAGGATTAATGGATTTTATTCATAGCTTTAAGGCATGGTTACATACTAATGATCATGAAATAAAGACACAAAACATAGATAAACACAATACTAAAAACCGAAAATAGAAAGAAATAAAGAACAAGGAATGAATCCACCTCTAGTGGCGTCTTCTTCTTGAAGGACCAATGATGTTCTTCAGCTCTTCTATGTCCCTTCCTTGCCTTTGTTGCTCCTCCCTCATTGCTCTTTGATCTTCTCTTATTTCTTGGAGAATGATGGAGTGCTCATGATGTTCCACCCTTAGTTGTTCCACATTGTGACTCAAACCTTCTAAGGAAGTGTTGAGTTGCTCCCAATAGTTGTTTGGAGGAAAGTGCATCCCTTGAGGTATCTCAGGGATTTCTTGATGATGAGCTTCCTCATGCACCTCTTGAGGGCCGTGAGGAGCTTCTCTAGCTTGCTCCATCATTTTCTTGGTGATGGGCTTGTCTTCTTCAATGGAGACATCTCCTTCTATGATAACTCCAGCTGAGTAACATAGATGGCAAATAAGATGAGGGAAAGCTAGCCGTGCCATGGGTGAGGGCTTGTCGGCTATTTTGTAGATTTCATTGGAGATGACCTCATGAACTTCTACTTCCTCTCCAATCATGATGCCATGAATCATGATAGCCCGATCCACAGTAACTTCAGATCGGTTGCTAGTAGGAATGATGGAGCGTTGAATGAACTCCAACCATCCTCTAGCTATAGGCTTGAGGTCCAGTCTTCTTAGTTGGACTGGCTTGCCTTTGGAGTCTCTCTTCCATTGAGCTCCTTCCACACAAATGTCCATAAGGACTTGGTCCAACCTCTGATCAAAGTTGACCCTTCTAGTGTAGGGGCGTTCATCTCCTTGCATCATAGGCAAGTGGAATGCCAACCTTACATTTTTCGGACTGAAATCCAAGTATTTCCCCCTAACCATTGTGAGATAATTCTTTGGACTTGGGTTCATACCTTGGTCATGGTTCCTAGTGATCCATGCATTGGCATAGAACTCTTGAACCATTAAGATTCCAACTTGTTGCATGGGGTTGGTTAAGACTTCCCAACCTCTTCTTTGAACTTCATGTCGGATCTCCGGATACTCATTTTTCTTGAGCTTGAAAGGGACCTCAGGGATCACTTTCTTCTTTGCCACAACATCATAGAAGTGGTCTTGATGGCTCTTGGAGATGAATCTTTCCATCTCCCATGACTCGGAGGTGGAAGCTTTTGTCTTCCCTTTCCCTTTTCTAGAGGATACTCCGGCCTTAGGTGCCATTGATGGTAATGGAAAAAACAAAAAGCTTATGCTTTTTACCACACCAAACTTAAAATTTTGCTCGTCCTCGAGCAAAAAAAGAAAAGAAGAGTGGAAGAAGAAGAAGAAAAGATGGTAGAGAGGGAGAGAGGTAGGTTCGGCTATGTGGGAGAAGAAGGGGATGTGTTGTGTGAAAATGAAGTAGAAGGGAAGGGTATTTATAGTGAGAGGGGAGGGTGGATGTTCGGCCAATTTGGGTGGGAATGGGTGGGAAATTGAATTTGAATTTTATGAAGGTAGGTGGGGTTTATGGGGAAGAGTGGGGTGATGTGAATGGTGAATGGGGGAATTAGGAAGAGGAATTGAGGTGATTGGTGATGGGTGTTGGGAAGTGTGACATGGGGAGTAGGAAAAATGAGATTTAGGATTAGGAGAGTGTGATTAGGATTAAAAGGTAAGGTGGGAATATGGTAGGTGGGGATCCTGTGGGGTCCACAGATCCTGAGGTGATCTTGTGGGGTCCACAGATCCTGAGGTGTAAAGAAATACCATTCCTTCACCCTATAGGCATGTAAAATGCCTTCATGTATCATTCTGGCATTTAAACGCCCATTGGTGGACGTTCTGGGCATTTAACGCCCATGTAATGCATGTTTCTGGCGTTGAACGCCAGTTTCATGCTTGTTCCTGGCGTTCAGCGCCAGTTTGTCCTCTCTGTGCACATTCCTGGCATTTAACGCCAGATTGTTGCTTGTTTCTGGCGTTCAGCGCCAGAATGGTGCTCTGTTCTGGCGTTGAACGCCAGCCAGATGCATCTTACTGGCGTTGAACGCCAGTCTGCGCTTCCTCCAGGGTGAACAATTTTTTTCTTCTGTTTTTGACTCTGTTTTTAATTTTTTTGATTTTTTCGTGACTCCTCATGATCATGTACCTAATAAAACACAAAAATAACAATGAAACAAAATAAAATAAAATTAGATAATTAAAATTGAGTTGCCTCCCAACAATCGCTTCTTTAATGTCAATAGCTTGACAGTGGCTCTCATGGAGCCACAAGGTGATCAGGTCAATTTTTGTGTGGTCCCAACACCAAACTTAGAGTTTGGATATGGGGTTTGAACACCAAACTTAGAGTTTGGTTGTGGCCTCACAACACCAAACTTAGAGTTTGACTGTGTGGGCTTTTCTTGACTCTGAACTGAGAGAAGCTCCTCATGCTTACTCTCTTTTGTCACAGAGGGATGGCCATGTGCCTTAAACACAAGGTATTCCCCATTCAATTGAAGGAATAATTCCCCTCTGTTGACATCTATCACAGCTCCTGCTGTGGCTAGGAAAGGTCTTCCAAGGATGATGCAATCATCTTCTTCCTTCCTAGTGTCTAAGATTATGAAATCAGCAGGGATGTAAAGGCCTTCAACCTTTACTAGTACGTCCTCTACTATTCCATAGGCTTGTCTCAATGACTTGTCTGCCAGTTGTAATGAGAACAAGGCAGGTTGTACCTCAATGATCCCCAGCTTCTCCATTACAGAGAGTGGCATTAGATTTATCCCTGACCCCAGATCACACAGAGCTTTTTCAAAGATCATGGTGCCTATGGTACAAGGTATTAAGAACTTGCCAGGATCTTGTTTCTTTTGAGGTAGAATTTTCTGAATCCAAGTATCCAGTTCATTAATGAGCAAGGGAGGTTCACTTTCCCAAGTCTCATTACCAAACAACTTGGCATTCAGCTTCATGATAGCTCCTAAATATTGAGCAACTTGCTCTCCAGTTCCATCTTCATCCTCTTCAGAGGATGAATAGTCTTCAGAGCTCATGAATGGCAGAAGGAGGTTTAATGGAATCTCTATGGTCTCTGTATGAGCCTCAGATTCCTTTGGATCCTCAATAGGAGACTCCTTCTTGCTTGAGGGACGTCCCAGGAGGTCTTCCTCACTAGGATTTTCGTCCTCCTCCTCCCTTGTGCATTCGGCCAAATTGACTATGTCAATGGCCTTGCACTCTCCTTTTGGATTTTCTTCTGTATTGCTTGGGAGAATACTGGGAGGAGTTTCAATGAATTTCTTACTCAGCTGGCCCACTTGTGCCTCCAAATTTCTAATGGAGGATCTTGTTTCACTCATGAAACTGAAAGTGGCCTTTGACAGATCAGAGACTATATTGGCTAAATTAAAAGTGTTTTGTTCAGAATTCTCTGTCTGTTGCTGAGAAGATGATGGATATGGCTTGCTATTGCCCAGCCTATTGCGTCCACCATTGTTGAAACCTTGTTGAGGTTTTTGTTGATCCTTCCATGAGAAATTTGGATGATTTCTCCATGATGAGTTATAGGTGTTTCCATAAGGTTCACCCATGTAATTAACCTCTGCCATGGCAGGGTTCTCAGGATCATAAGCTTCTTCAGAAGCTGCCTCTCTAGTACTGTTGGATGCATGTTGCAATCATTCAGATTTTGAGAGATCATGTTGACCTGTTGAGTCAACACTTTGTTCTGAGCCAATATGGCATTCAGAGTATCAATTTCAAGAACTCCTTTCTTTTGAGGCATCCCATTGTTCACGGAATTCCTCTCAGAAGCGTACATGAACTGGTTGTTTGCAACCATGTCAATGAGTTCTTGAGCCTCTTCAGGCGTTTTCTTCAGGTGAATAGATCCACCTGCAGAATGATCCAATGACATTTTCGAAAATTCAGAGAGACCATAATAGAATATATCCAATATGGTCCATTCTGAAAACATGTCAGATGGACATCTTTTGGTCAGCTGCTTATATCTTTCCAAGCTTCATAGAGGGATTCACCATCTTTTTGTTTGAAGGTTTGAACATCCACTCTCAGCTTGCTCAGCTTTTGAGGAGGAAAGAATTTATCCAAGAAGGCAGTGACCAGCTTATCCCATGAGTCCAGGCTATCCTTGGGTTGTGAATCCAACCATATTCTAGCTCTGTCTCTTACAGCAAAAGGGAAAAGCATGAGTCTGTAGACTTCAGGATCAACTCCATTCGTCTTTACAGTCTCACAGATCTGCAAGAACTCAGTTAAAAACTGATAAGGATCTTCAGATGGAAGTCCATAAAACTTGCAGTTTTGTTGCATTAAGGCAACTAGCTGAGGTTTCAGCTCAAAGTTATTGGCTCCAATGGCAGGAATGGAGATGCTTCTTCCATCAAACTTGGACGTTGGCTTTGTGAAGTCACCAAGCATTCTCCTTGCATTATTATTATTATTTTCGGCTGCCATCTCTTTCTCTTGTTCGAAAATTTCTAAAAGGTTGCTTCTGGATTGTTGTAATTTAGCTTCTCTTAATTTTCTCTTCAGAGTCCTTTCAGGTTCTGGATCAATTTCAACAAGAGTGCCTTTATCCCTGTTCCTGCTCATATGAAAGAGAAGAAAACAAGAAAAGAAGAGGAATCCTCTATGTCACAGTATAGAGATTCCTTTATGTTAGTAGAAGAAGAAAGGGGTAGAAGAATGAAAAAGGAGATTCGGATTTTTGGGTGAAGAGAGGTGAAGAGAAGTGTTAGTAATTAAATAATTAAATAGAAGAAGAAAAGAGAAGGGAGATTTCGAAAATAATTTTGAAAAAGAGGTTAGTAATTTTTGAAAATTCAAAATAAAATATAATTGAAATTAAAATTTAAAACAATTAATTAATTAAAAAGAATTTTTGAAAAAGAGAGAGATATTTTCGAAAATTGAAGAGAGAGAAGTAGTTAGGTGGTTTTGAAAAAGATAAGACACAAACAAGTTAGTTAGTTGATTAAAAAAGTTTTGAAATCAAATTTGAAAAGATAAGAAGATAAGAGGTTAGATAAGATATTTTTGAAATCAAATTTTGAAAAAGATAACATTTTTGAAAAAGATCAAAATAAAAGATAAAAAGATTTAATTCAAAAATTTTGAAATTATTTACTTCACTAACAAGAAACTACAAGATAAGATTCTAGAACTTAAAGATTGAATCTTTCTTAACAAGAAAGTAACAAACTTCAATTTTTTTGAACCAATCACATTAATTATTAGTGAATTTTCAAAAATATGATGTAAAGATAAGAAAAAGATTTTGAAAATAATTAAAAAAAATGTTTTTGAAATTTTCGAAAATTAAAAAGAAAAAATGAAAAAGATATGATTTTTGAAAAAAAGATTTTGAAAAGATAAGATTTTTAAAATTGAAATTTTGACTTGACTTGTAAGAAACAACTAATTTTGAAAATTTTTGACAAGTCAATCCCAAAATTTCGAAATTTTGGAGGGAAAAAAGGAAAAGATATTTTTTTGATTTTTGAATTTTTAATGAGGAGAGAGAAAAACAACAAATTTACTCAATGCATGAAATTTTTAGATCAAAACAATGAATGCATGCAAGAATGCTATAAATGTCAAGATGAACACCAAGAACACTTTGAAATCATGATGAACATCAAGAACATAATTTTGAAAAATTTTTGATGCAAAGAAAACATGCAAGACACCAAACTTAGAAATCTTTAATGCATGGACTCTAACAAACAAAAAATGCATATGAAAAACAACAAACAACACAAAACAAGAAAACATCAAGATCAAACAAGAGGACTTATCAAGAACAACTTGAAGATCATGAAGAACACTATGAATGCATGGGATTTTCGAAAAAATGCAAGAAAAATTTTTAAAGCATGCAATTGACACCAAACTTAAAAATTGACTCAAGACTCAAACAAGAAACACAAAATATTTTTTATTTTTATGATTTTCTAATTTTTTTGAATTTTTATTAATTTTTTCGAAAATAAAGTTTAGAAAAACGAAAAATAAAAGAAAAATTTTGAAAAAGATTTTTGAAAAGAAAATTACCTAATCTGAGCAACAAGATGAACCGTCAGTTGTCCATACTCAAACAATCCCGGCAACGGCGCCAAAAACTTGGTGGACGAAATTGTGATCCATGTTCTAACTATTTTGAGATGAAGGCTTTATTATGGCACTGGTTGAATTCACAACTCCGTTCAACTAACCAGCAAGTGTACTGGGTCGTCCAAGTAATAAACCTTACGTGAGTAAGGGTCGATCCCACAGAGATTGTTGGTATGAAGCAAGCTATGGTCACCTTGTAAATCTCAGTTAGGCAGATTAAAATTGTTTATGGGTTCGAAAACTAATAATAAAATAGAAAATAGATGAAATAATAAAAGGGATAGAATACTTATGCAGATTCATTGGTGGGAATTTCAGATAAGCGAATGGAGATACTGTATGCTCAAGAACGCCTGCTATTCTCCTGCTTCAACTCAATCCTTCTTAATCCTTTCCATGGCAAGCTGTGTATAGGGGTTCACCATCACGGTGGCTACTTTCAATCCTCTCGGGAAAATGGTCCTCTGCGGCTGTCACTCGCATGGCTAATCGTCTGGAGGCATCACCCATGGTTGATGGCTACATCCCATCCTCGCAGTGAAAACTACGCTCACGCACTCTGTCACAGCGGCTAATCACTGGTTGGTTCCTGCTCCTACTGGAATAGAATCCCTTGATTCTTTTGCGTTTGTCACTAACGCCCACACTTGCAAGTCTGAAGCACGTCACAGTCATTCATTACCGGAATCCTACTCGGAATACCACAGACAAGGTTAGACTTTCCGGATTCCCAGGATCCTACTCGAATACCACAGACAAGGTGAGACTTTCCGGATCCTCATAAATGCCGCCATCTATCTAGCTTATACCACAAGATTCTGCTGGGGAATCTAAGAGATACACATTCAAGCTCTGTTGCATGTAGAACGGAAGTGGTTGTCAATCACGCGCGTTCATAAGTGAGAATGATAATGAGGGTTATTTACTCATCACATTCATCATGTTCTTGGGTGCGAATGAATATCTTGGAATAAGAATAAGAGAGAATTGAATAAAAGAAAATAGAATTGCATTAAGACTTGAGGTACAGCAGAGCTCCACACCCTTAATCTATGGTGTGCAGAAACTCCACCGTTGAAAATATAAGTAAAAGGTTCAGCATGGCCGAATGGCCAGCCCCCATGGTCTAAGAACTATGCATTCAAAGATTAAAACCAAGATCTCAAATACATTAGTTAAATGCTCTATTTATAATAAACTAGCTCCTAGGGTTTACATGAGTAGGTAATTGATGCATAAATCACTTCCGGGGCCCACTTGGTGTATGCTTGGGCTGAGCTTGATCAATACACGAGCTAAGGCTTCTCTTGGAGTTGAACTCCGAGTTATGACGTGTTTTGGGCGTTCAACTCCGGATCATGACGTTTTTCTGGCGTTTAACTCCAGATAGCAGCATGAACTTGGCGTTCAACGCCAAGTTACGTCGTCAATTTCCGAATAAAGTATGGACTATTATATATTGCTGGAAAGCCCTGGATGTCTACTTTCCAAAGCCGTTGAGAGCGCGCCATTTAGAGTTCTGTAGCTCCAGAAAATTCATTCGAGTGCAGGGAGGTCAGAATCCAACAGCATCAGCAGTCCTTTTGTCAGCCTTTTTCAGAGTTTTGCTCAAATCCCTCAATTTCAGTCAGAATTTACCTAAAATCACAGAAAAACACACAAACTCATAGTAAAGTCCAGAAATGTGAATTTAACATAAAAACTAATGAAAACATCCCTAAAAGTAGCTTGAACTTACTAAAAACTACCTAAAAACAATGCCAAAAAGCGTATAAATTATCCGCTCATCAATGCCTAAGCTTCGAGAGCATTAGTGACACTTACCTTTGTCACTAACGCTCCAAATGCCCCTCCTTCCCACGTTAGAGTTCACATTAATTATATTAACGTGGCCACTAACGTGGTAGTGATTGCCATCTCCAACATTAGTGACAAAGGTGAGTGTCACTAATGTTGGCTTATCATGCTTAGCTCCACATTATCTCTCACGTTAGTGGTCTTAACGTGACCACTAACGTGGGCACTCTTGGGTTGGTCCAATGTTAGAGACAAAGGTGAGTATCACTAACGTTGGTGATTGGTTCTTCATCCCACGTTAGAGTTCACGTTAATTGGATTAACGTGACTCTTAACGTGGCTTCATTGTGCTTTTGTTGAACGTTAGTGGAAATCACTTTTACCACTAACGTTGGAGCTCCTCTTCCTCCTCTACGTTAGCTACCACGTTAATGTAGTTAACGTGGCAGCTAACGTGGGCTATGATGGCTTCGAAGGTGTTATTGGTGATCACTTTTTCCATTAACGCTACAAGCTTGTCCCCATTCCACGTTAGTAGTCACAGTAATTAGATTAACGTGGCTGCTAATGTGGCTCCTTCTTGCTTCTTTTGTCATGAAATCAAGTAATTAGAGTGCATCAAAGCTCTGTTCCAAGTCATGAGATTATGCATCATCAATTATATCATATAATTCCTGCCTAATCCTCATGAAATCATTTAAAGTTCACAATAATTGCTTGAATCAAGGTGTAAGTATATTTTCATCCAAAACTTGCTTATTTACTAAGAAAATGCATGAAACTACCCTAAAACAGTAAAGAAAAGGTCAGTGAAACTGGCCAAGATGCCCTGGCATCACAACACCAAACTTAAAGCTTGTTTGTCCCTAAGCAAGTACTGAAACACAGGAAAAATGAATGAAAGAACAAGATAAACAATTAATCATTATAGAAGTCAAATCCTTGGTTTATGGGGTTTCATGTATAGCAACTTAGGTTCATTCCTTTACTGGTTTTCAGGCCTTTATTATGTCCTTGAACACTCACTTGATTGCATCCTTTGAGACTTCCTAATTGTTGATCCTCCCTTCCTTTCCAGGTTTTATTGCATTCTTTTTAGGCTAAGTGCTCTGTAAGAGGGTGACTCTTTATGATAAGCTTTCAGCCAACTGATAAACACCATTTTGAGGGTTTATCTTGTATCGATTTCAGGGGTTTTATCAATGATTCCACACGCTTTTCATATGAAAATATAAGACTTTGTGTTCCTTTCCTAATTTTTGCCTCATGGATGAAAACATGCTTATTTTACACTAAATTAGATACATTTCTAATCCTCTCTTGGTGCCATTCGATGCCGTGACCTGTGTGCTAAGTGGTTTCAGAATATAGGGCAGGGATGAACCGGAAGAGAGAAGGAGAACGGGCGCAAAGGAAGGGAGCACGAGAAATTGAGCTTTGGAAACTTCAGCAAGGGCGCGTGCGCGTACTTGGCGCGTCCGTGGATTGCGCAGCTAGAAGTCAAAGCCAGAAGCCAAGCCATGAGCCGGCTTATGTAGCGGTGATGCCAAGGCATTTTAGGCTAGTTTCACTAGCCTTTTTCTTTTATTTTTAGTTGTTTTATGCATTTTCTTGAGCCTTAAGTAATCATTTGGGCCAAATAGTCATGCTTGTCTTAAATCATTCAAACATGAAGATTTTGATGCAAATTCCATGAGTTTTTAGTTATATTCCTTGAATGCTATGAATGGAAGAATTCTCATGAAATTTTGCAAGACTTTGATGCAGTTGTTTGGATGATTTCAGGGAAGAAGAGGCTAGGCAAGGAAGTAACAAAATCAATAAAGGAAGCTTGAATATCACATGTGGAGTTTAAGCTCCAGTTTAAGCTTAAACTGGAGCTTAAAACGCCAAAAATCATGAAAGCTGAGGAAAGGGCTGAAAGTGGCGTTTAACCTCCAGTTTAACCTTAAACTGGGAGTTAAACGCCAGAATCATGGAAGTTGAGAAATGCTGAAACTGGCGTTTAACCTCCAGTTTAACCTTAAACTGGAAGTTAAACGCCAGAATGAGAATTTCACCATGGGAGCATTTCCACGTTTAACCTCCAGTTTAACCTTAAACTGGAGGTTAAACGTGTTCGACACAATTTCTCACCAGGAAGCATTTCCACGTTTAACCTCCAGTTTAACCTTAAACTGGAGCTTAAACGTGTTATATGGAACAGTTTGACCATGCCTTCTTCAAACATAAATAACTTGAGCTACAAAACTCCAAATGAGGTGATTCAAAATGCATTGGAAAGAAGACATCTAGAGCTTTCCAGCATATATGCATGCATGGTGGATACTAAAAATTGAGGGAGAAAACAGCCCCGTAATGTGCATAGAAGAGCATAGTACCAACATGCAATCAGGCCAGCTGACCTCTTCACCTTCCATGGAGTATAACTTGAGCTATAGAGATCCAATTGAGGTGCTTCCAGTTGCGTTAGAAAGCTGACATCCATAGCTTTCCAACGAGGTATAATAGTTTATATTTGGCATCAAATTGGCAAGGTTGACAAGAGAACAAAGTGACGACTCAAGAAAGGGGGTGCAACGTTTGAGTGTAGTTTAATGGATCATTATCCTTTTTGGATCAATTATGTCACTCTACCCTTCAAGCAAGCAAGGCCCATCAACAACACCAAATCAAGGCCACAAGAATCATCTAGAATAGTTTATTTTCATTTGATTGTAATTTGCTTTTAATTTCATTTTCATTTTGTAATTTAGGGAGCCTATTTAAAGGCCTTAGTTTCGGCATTTGAAAAGGGGGGATTGAAGGGAATCCAGCCCCTGACTGGGGGACTTTTGATCATTTTGCTAGTTTTCATACTTTGTAATTGAATTCAGAGCTATGACTCACTAAACCCCTTTCATTGGGTTAGGGAGCTCTATTGTAATTCAATGAATCAATAATAGTTTTATCTTCTTCTTCAATCTTTTCTCTTGAATTTTGTTAGAAAGCTTCTCGATCTAATTCCATTGGGTAGTTGTCTTGGGAAAGAAACTACCCATAATTGGAATCCTTCGGAACCTTGGGAAAGGAATGGAGGATTCATGCTAGAGAAGCTTTCTCACAGTAAATTGGATTGGGGTTTGGATGGATATTGTGACATGTAATCCTACCAAATTGTGGTTCATGAAACTGTGTGGTATAATCAGTGATCGAGCATCATCTTTCTTATGAACATTTAAACCAAGGGATTGGGAATTTGTTTGTTTTTAGAGAGAATTGGTGAGCCAAGGGATTGGGATCCAATCATATAAGATTGCCAAGCAAAATTCAATGAATGCATTGGTTGAGGAAGGGATAAGATGTTTTGATTCGGAGATCTCAATATCTCCTGAAACCCAATGAATTCCCCATTTCTGATCTACCACCTTCTCTTTACATTCTGCCATTAAATTCATGCAATCACCCCCATCCCTTTTAATTTCAGCAATTTAGATTCCGCAATTTAAATTTCTTGCCATTTACGTTTCCTGCCAATTTTACATTCCGCAATTCTCATCTAAATCTTGATTCGCTCAACTAGAACACACTTCTAATCCGAATTGCTCACTCAACCAATCCTTGTGGGATTCGACCTCACTCTATTGTGAGTTTTTACTTGACGATAACCGGTGCACTTGCCGGAAGGAATTTTGCCGATCGTGCAATTTCCTAAAATCGTAGCATATCAAGTTTATGCACATCAAGTTTATGGCGCCGTTGCCGGGGATTGGTTTTCGATTGACAATTCTCCAATTGGAAGTTAACTAGATTGAGCAATTTTTCTTTTCTTTTGTTAATAGTTTTTGTTTCAGTTATTACTGCTAATTTCTGCAAATTTTAATTTGTTTTCTTTGCTTATTCACTTGTTAGCATACTAACCACTAGCTGTTTGTGATATTGCCTCACTATGGGATTTCCACTATCTTTGGATGAGTATTGTTTGAGACTGAGCACATTGCAAAAAAGAAAGGAGTATCCATCATCTTTTGGTCAATCAAAATTCATGAGAAACTCTCCACCACCACAGAATGATTCATGTTATTATGCTCATGGTGGGTGGGAGTATCAGGAACAGGAAACGGGTACTTCCCAGAGCCACAAAATGGTCCATGTTTTGGTGAATTTGATCACTACTCTAGTTGTGGCTGGGAAGATCAAAACCAAAGAGATTTCACTTATTCACACCCCATTCATCAAGAGCCATCACCTCTGAATTATCCAACCTCACCTCCTAGTTTTACATATCCAAATTCTTCATCACTTGAGCATTTCTCAGCACAAAATTCCTTCTCAAATTCATACAATTCATTTCACTATCCACAAGACTCATTCCACTACACACAAGAGTCATACCACTACCAACACTCCAACCAAAGACTCTATCAGCCCACACAAAACACATACTCCCAGCCACCATATCATAGCCAAGATAATCAACCTCATCAACCCAATCCGAACCAACAATTTCAAGATCAATTAAACAGGATAGAAGGAATGCTTGCAACTATGGGCAGAGATGTGGCCGATTTAAAAGGCTTTAAGGAAGAAGTGATATCCAACTTACAAAATCAAGGTGCTGCCATTCAAAAGCTAGAAGCACAAATTGGATATCTATCAAAGCAAATCCCTACCCACAATTCTTCTAGTGATACCATGGCAAACCCAAGGGAGGAATCAGAAGAACAAGAAAGGGAGAAAGTCAATCAAGGGAGATCACACTCCAATGAAACAGAGAGTTGCAAAGAGGAAGGGTTCATTGAACCACAAATTCAGGAAGCTTTTGATTAACAGGATACTCCAACTGTCCAACAACAACCAAGTTCTGAGATCAAGGATGTGAAGGCAGTAGAAACAAGCACCAAAATGAGGATTGTGACCGAGAAACAAAGGACCATATCCATGAAGAAGAGAAGGTCGAAGAACAATCCAACTCCTGAGCCAACAAGCAAGTTCACTCAAGCCAATCACAAGGGAAAGCTTGCTGGAAAGAGGCATTCACAACAAGGGGCACTAACTAGCTCCTTTATCCACTTGAAGTCATTCCTCTTAACAAACTGGAGGAAGAGGAAGAAAGTCAGGAACAGCATGTCAAGCTAATGACAGTAAACGAGCGCTTGTTGGGAGGCAACCCAACCAAAGGTAGTTTTTCTTTTCTAGTTATTTCAATAAAAGAGTTAAGTAGATTTATCTGTATTGCAAGGAGCTAAGTTTGGTGTCACACACCAAAACAATTCAAGGGTGAATGTGAGATTCTAAGTTTGGTGTTCCACCAAAAACTTCATTAAAAGCACATTTCTACCTCAGCATGACTAGTCACTAGCTCCAACCAATCAGGGAAACTACTTAAACAATAGTTTAATTTCTAGTTCATAGTTTCTTTTCTAGTTCATAGTTATTTTCTTAATAAAAGCACATGAGGTTTTCTGCATATGATCCAAATTGCTGCATATGGCAAGGAACTAAGTTTGGTGTTCACACACCAATCTAAGTTCAGAGGCCTACAAACATACATGCATGCTAAACAATTCTCAAAGTGCTTGGGGAACAAGCAACTTCTAATAGCTTTGCAGAAGACAATCAATCTCATGGAAGGAATATACATCATCATCAAAGAGAACACCAAGGCTAGGAAGGATGATGAACAACAAAGAAGATGCTAAAAGGTTGTATCGTCACTTAATTGCTTGTACTGTGAATTGCTGATATTGGAAGTTTGCATGCACCCCTGCTTTAAGTTTGAGTCATTGCAGTTTTTGTTTGTCTGTTTGTGTAATTTCCAAATAAGTGATAGTCTAAGTGTCTGGATAAACTTCACTTGCTTAAATGCATGCTTGCCCTGCTTGTTCTGTTTCCAAAAATAAAAGAAATGTTTGAACAAAAGTAACTCAATTCCATTTGGTAAGAAATCAAATAAGATTAAGTGGTGGTATGCATGTTTGATTGAATAGTCAGCTCACTAAGAAATAAAGTTAGAATTGTCACTTTTAGTGGAAATTAGGATGCTGTCTATGGATCTTGATGAATAAATGTCTTTGGCCATGAAAAAGAAAGAAAAAGAAGAAGAAAAAGCCACTGAAAAAGGGCAACCAAAAAAAAAAGCAAAAAAATTGAGAAAATAAGCTAGGCACCAATGGTTTGAACTTCTGAGACAAATGCCTATGGTGTTTATGTATTAAGGATATGCTTGGATGAATAGGTTCTGAGGAGTGTTTCAACACTTGGTAACTTGGGTTAACTAACCCGGGATTATCAACCAAAAGTCCATTATCAAGAGCAACCTAAATACAAAACATTTAGTCACACAAAGAGGTGCTGGGCACCAATGTCTCAAGAAGAAATGTGAACTAAAATGCCTGTAGTGGATATGTGTAGTGCACTGATAAGAA
Source organism: Arachis stenosperma (assembly GCF_014773155.1). NCBI lineage: Eukaryota > Viridiplantae > Streptophyta > Magnoliopsida > Fabales > Fabaceae > Arachis > Arachis stenosperma. Next base: position 325,821 of record NW_026651370.1, read on the forward strand.
AAAGAAAATGCCAAAGGCTTGTGCAACACATGACACTGAGCAACAAGGAGCAAATAAGCTCAAAGAAAAAGAAAAACAAAGAAAAGAAACTTGCCAAGGATATGTGAATAACAAGAGGCCATAGCAGTGTTTTAGTGGAAACATAAAAAGTGACATTCTTACCTAAGAAACAATAAAGTGATGCTGCAACAACTTTCTGCTGAACACTCCATTAATCAATGTCAATTACTACTGATATGGCTAATGAATTTACTTTCTGTTTCATTCTTTCTTCTCTCAACTTGGGGACAAGCAAGGATTAAGTTTGGTGTTGTGATGCCAAGGCATTTTAGGCTAGTTTCACTAGCCTTTTTCTTTTATTTTTAGTTGTTTTATGCATTTTCTTGAGCCTTAAGTAATCATTTGGGCCAAATAGTCATGCTTGTCTTAAATCATTCAAACATGAAGATTTTGATGCAAATTCCATGAGTTTTTAGTTATATTCCTTGAATGCTATGAATGGAAGAATTCTCATGAAATTTTGCAAGACTTTGATGCAGTTGTTTGGATGATTTCAGGGAAGAAGAGGCTAGGCAAGGAAGCAACAAAATCAATAAAGGAAGCTTGAATATCACATGTGGAGTTTAAGCTCCAGTTTAAGCTTAAACTGGAGCTTAAAACGCCAAAAATCATGAAAGCTGAGGAAAGGGCTGAAAGTGGCGTTAACCTCCAGTTTAACCTTAAACTGGGAGTTAAACGCCAGAATCATGGAAGTTGAGAAATGCTGAAACTGGCGTTTAACCTCCAGTTTAACCTTAAACTGGAAGTTAAACGCCAGAATGAGAATTTCACCATGGGAGCATTTCCACGTTTAACCTCCAGTTTAACCTTAAACTGGAGGTTAAACGTGTTCGACACAATTTCTCACCAGGAAGCATTTCCACGTTTAACCTCCAGTTTAACCTTAAACTGGAGCTTAAACGTGTTATATGGAACAGTTTGACCATGCCTTCTTCAAACATAAATAACTTGAGCTACAAAACTCCAAATGAGGTGATTCAAAATGCATTGGAAAGAAGACATCTAGAGCTTTCCAAGCATATATGGACATGCATGGTGGATACTAAAAATTGAGGGAGAAAACAGCCCCGTAATGTGCATAGAAGAGCATAGTACCAACATGCAATCAGGCCAGCTGACCTCTTCACCTTCCATGGAGTATAACTTGAGCTATAGAGATCCAATTGAGGTGCTTCCAGTTGCGTTAGAAAGCTGACATCCATAGCTTTCCAACGAGGTATAATAGTTTATATTTGGCATCAAATTGGCAAGGTTGACAAGAGAACAAAGTGACGACTCAAGAAAGGGGGGTGCAACGTTTGAGTGTAGTTTAATGGATCATTATCCTTTTTGGATCAATTATGTCACTCTACCCTTCAAGCAAGCAAGGCCCATCAACAACACCAAATCAAGGCCACAAGAATCATCTAGAATAGTTTATTTCATTTGATTGTAATTTGCTTTTAATTTCATTTTCATTTTGTAATTTAGGGAGCCTATTTAAAGGCCTTAGTTTCGGCATTTGAAAAGGGGGGATTGAAGGGGAATCCAGCCCCTGACTGGGGGACTTTTGATCATTTTGCTAGTTTTCATACTTTGTAATTGAATTCAGAGCTATGACTCACTAAACCCCTTTCATTGGGTTAGGGAGCTCTATTGTAATTCAATGAATCACTAATAGTTTTATCTTCTTCTTCAATCTTTTCTCTTGAATTTTGTTAGAAAGCTTCTCGATCTAATTCCATTGGGTAGTTGTCTTGGGAAAGAAACTACCCATAATTGGAATCCTTCGGAACCTTGGGAAAGGAATGGAGGATTCATGCTAGAGAAGCTTTCTCACAGTGAATTGGATTGGGGTTTGGATGGATATTGTGACATGTAATCCTACCAAATTGTGGTTCATGAAACTGTGTGGTATAATCAGTGATCGAGCATCATCTCTTCTTATGAACATTTAAACCAAGGGATTGGGAATTTGTTTGTTTTTAGAGAGAATTGGTGAGCCAAGGGATTGGGATCCAATCATATAAGATTGCCAAGCAAAATTCAATGAATGCATTGGTTGAGGAAGGGATAAGATGTTTTGATTCGGAGATCTCAATATCTCCTGAAACCCAATGAATTCCCTATTTCTGATCTACCACCTTCTCTTTACATTCTGCCATTAAATTCATGCAATCACCCCCATCCCTTTTAATTTCAGCAATTTAGATTCCGCAATTTAAATTTCTTGCCATTTACGTTTCCTGCCAATTTTACATTCCGCAATTCTCATCTAAATCTTGATTCCGCTCAACTAGAACACACTTCTAATCCGAATTGCTCACTCAACCAATCCTTGTGGGATTCGACCTCACTCTATTGTGAGTTTTTACTTGACGATAACCGGTGCACTTGCCGGAAGGAATTTTGCCGATCGTGCAATTTCTAAAATGTAGCATATCAAGTTTATGCACATCAAGCGGCTAGGCCACGATCTCCATGGGCGCGCACGCGTACGTTACGCCTCCGCGCACATTACAAGATGCCCCAGTGGCGCGTACGCGTGCTTTACACGTGCGCGCCGATGCTCGAATATGATTTTTTTAAAGAGTCACGTGACCTGGGCGTGGAGACAGTTGGGGATCTCATCTTGGGGAAGTGCCTTGGTAGGAAGAGCTTAAGAAGACCAAAGGTTGAAGGGTTAAGGGACTTTTTGCTCATTTGTGATTGTTCTAGATATTTTTGGCTATAGTTAGTTACACTCTTGGAGAAGGAAGTTCTCATGAGGGTTCATCTTCATCCATTTTCTGAATTTTCAATCACTCTTTGGTGAGATCCATTGCAATTCTCAATTTACTTTGTTCATGTCATAGATCTTCTTCTCCAATCTCAATTAGTGTTTGTAATTGCTCAATTTTCATAGATCCTAGATTCAACTTTGTAGTTTTGGATTTTATCAAGTCTTGAGAGTTTCATTTCCATTGTTGTTCTTTGCTAATTGTTGTTAGTTTCTTGTGTTGAAGTATTTTTAATTCTACTTTCTTCTCATTCTTACTATGCCTTTCATTCTTGCTCATCAATTGTTTGATAAAATGCCAACACTAGTTATGGAGTAAAAGTCTCTTACTTGGCATAGGGTTTGGATCATTAGAAAGAGTTGAATAGTTTATGTCAATTGTTGATTTGGAATTAGAAATTGCTAGTTAACTTGGAGTGCACTAAAGCTAGATTTCCCTAAGGTAAAACTAGAACTTGTGACTCAAGTTAGTTACTCTCATTTGATTTTCTCTATACCTAGGGGTTAACTAAATGAAGCAAGGCCTAATTGTTGTCATCATTGGAGAAACTATAAGGATAGAAGTTCTAATGCCAACCCTAGGCCAAGTCTTTTAAAGATTGATTGTTTGTCATCTATTTTGCTAAACCTCAAAGAATCATAACAAGGCTTCCTAATCAATAAGATGCATGCTCTAGCAATTCCAAGCGAGGATGACTCGGGAGACTAGTACTCTCGGTTATAGATTGTAGGTGATGAGCGGATAATTTATACACTTTTTGGCATTGTTTTTAGTATGTTTTTAGTATGATTTAGTTAGTTTTTAGTATATTTTTATTAGTTTTTAGTTAAAATTCACTTTTCTGGACTTTACTATGAGTTTGTGTGTTTTTCTGTGATTTCAGGTATTTTCTGGCTGAAATTAAGGGTCTTGAGCAAAAATCTGATTCAGAGACTGAAAAGGACTGCAGATGCTGTTGGATTCTGACCTCCCTGCACTCGAAGTGGATTTTCTGGAGCTACAGAAGCCCAATTGGCACGCTCTCAACGGCGTTGGAAAGTAGACATCCTGGGCTTTCCAGAAATATATGATAGTCCATACTTTGCCCAAGATTTGATGGCCCAAACCGGCGTGGCAAATCAGCCTCAGAAATTCCAGCGTTTAACGCTGGAACTGGCATAAAACTTGGAGTTAAACGCCCAAACTGGCATGAAAGCTGGCGTTTAACTCCAGAAAAGGTCTCTACACGAAAATGCTTCATTGCTCAGCCCAAGCACACACCAAGTGGGCCCGGAAGTGGATTTTTACGTCATTTACTCATTTCTGTAAACCTTAGGATTACTAGTTCACTATTAATAGGATCTTTTGACATTGTATCTGGACATCATGACACTTTACACGTTTTCTTTGTGTACCTTCCACAGCATGAGTCTCTAAACCCCATGGTTGGGGGTGAGGAGCTCTGCTGTGTCTTGATGGATTAATGCAATTACTACTGTTTCTTATTCAATCATGCTTGCTTCCATTCTAAGATAATACTTGTTCTTAATCCGGATGAATGTGATGATCCGTGACAATCATCATCATTCTCAGCTATGAACGTGTGCCTGACAACCACCTCCGTTCTACCTTAGATTGAGTAGTTATCTCTTGGATTCTTTAATCGGAATCTTCGTGGTATAAGCTAGAACTGATGGCGGCATTCAAGAGAATTCGGAAGGTCTAAACCTTGTCTGTGGTATTCTGAGTAGGATTCAATGACTGAATGACTGTGACGTGCTTCAAACTCCTAGCAGGCGGGGCGTTAGTGACAGACGCAAAAGAATCACTGATTCTATTCCGGCCTGACCGAGAACCGACAGATGATTAGCCATGCTGTGACAGAGCATAGGAACATTTTCACTGAGAGGATGGGAGGTAGCCATTGACAACGGTGAAACCCTACATACAGCTTGCCATGGAAGAAGCCTTGCGTGTTTGATGAAGAAGACAGTAGGAAAGCAGAGATTCAGAAGATGGAGCATCTCCAAAACCCCAACCTATTCTCCATTACTGCAATACAAGTAATCATTTCATGTTCTTTTGCTTTTTACAATCAATCCTGATAATTTCTGATATCCTGACTAAGATTTACAAGATAACCATAGCTTGCTTCAAGCCGACAATCTCCGTGGGATCGACCTTGCTCACGCAAGGTATTACTTGGACGACCCAGTGCACTTGCTGGTTAGTTGTGCGGAGTTACAAAAGTGTGATTGCAATTTCGTGCACCAGTAGGATTGTTTGATGCAAAGTTTGAATGTCGATTAGACTATACTCACGATTATCCATTGTTGAATTCTATATTGGCATGATAAATTTCGTTTATCAACACTCCCAAACCAATTGGTTCAAGGTGCTAGGTGTTAAGACACCCCTAAGGACTTACTCCCTCAAGTCTCTTTCCCCATACATACACACCACAGGCATATGGTTTGTTATTTTTCTTTCTTGAGACCTTGGTGTCCAGCACCTCTTTGGGTTACTAAGTGCTCTGTAGCAAAGGTTACTCTTGATAGTGGACTTTCAGGTGATAATCCCGGATTAGTTAACCCAAGTTTCCAAGTGATAAGGCACCTTGAGAGCTTATTCATCCAAGCATATCCCTTGCACAGGAACACCACAGACACATGCCTCAATATTCAACCCTTGGTGCCTAGCCTTATTTCTTATTGTTTTTCTTTCCTTTTCAACTCTTATTGCTCTTTCTCTTTTCTTATTAGGATCTTATTTTTTGGTTCTCATAGGATGTGTTTCAAGCATGTGGTTTAGAGCATATAGTTGCCTATATACCTTGTTGGTGAACCAACTTAGCTAATTAATCACCATACCACAAACATTCAGACTTTGCTTCACAAGATAACTCCACTATTGTTTTTCATAACATTTTCTTTTAATTGACTTAAAGGACAAGCATACATATAAGCAAGATGAAAATGAAAGCTATGGCCTAGACCAATACACTTATGTAACTAGAGAGAGAACAAGCAGAATATGGATATCCCTGAGAACAATATTCAATCATACTTTCAATTAAAGCACTATAACTCAGAGATAGTTCAATACAACCTCCTGATGTCTTCCTTAGATGATGATGTATAGTTCCTTCCTGAGATTGATTGACTTCCGTAAAACCATTGGAAGCTTGTTTCCCAAGCACTTAGAAAGTAGTTAGCATGCATGTATGCCTGTGAATTCTGAACTTAATTTTGGTGTGAACACCAAACTTAGCTTTGCCTAATGCAACAAATTGAATACATGCAGAAACCTCAGTACTTTTATTTAGAATGCATTAAAAATTAAACATTCGTCAAGTAGTTTCTCTGTTTGTTAGAGCAGATGCTTTATCAATGAAGGGTTGCAACGCACTCTTCAGGGTGAGTTTTGGTGGGACACCAAACTTAGAGTTTCACATTCACCCTTGGAAGGTTTTGGTGTGCAACACCAAACTTAGCTCCTCACAATACGGAGAATTCTACTTGAGTCCTTTATTGAGACAATAATGAAAAAGACTACCTCAGGTTGGGTTGCCTCCCAACAAAGCGCTTTTTAGCGTCGCTAGCTTGACGGTGGCTTTTCTAGTTGAGATTATACTTCTGTTTGGGGTTTTCCCCCATGCTACCCAAGTAGTGCTTGAGTCTTTGCCCATTCACAGTGAATGTCCTCCTTGAGCTTTCTTCCATGATTTCTATGTGTCCATAAGGTGAGACTTTGTGACTGAAAGGGCCCAGACCACCTTAATTTGAGTTTTCCAGGAAAGAGTCTCAGTTTGGAGTTGTAGAAAAGCATGTTGTCCTTCTTCGAAACTTCTTGGTGCCAGGTTGAGATCATGTCTCCTTTTGCTTTTTCCTTATAGATCTTGGTGTTTTCATAGGCTTGAGACCTAAACTCTTCCAGTTCTTACAGCTACAAGATCCTCTTTTCACCAGCAGCAGTGCTGTCCAGGTTTAGTATCTTGAGATCCCAAAAGGCTTTGTGCTCCAGTTCTAATGGTAAGTTACAGGCCTTTCCGTACACCAGTTGATATGGAGACATCCCAATTGGTGTTTTGAAGGCTGTCCTGTATGCCCAAAGAGAATCATCAAGCTTTTTCTCCCACTTTTTCCAAGATCCTTTTTAACTCTCTGTTGGATATCTCGGTTTGCCCACTTGTTTGGGGATGATAAGGTGTGGTGCTTCACCCCATTTAGAAGTAGGGTCTCCGCTATTGCAAAAATGACTCCCTCCATCATGATCAGGGCTCGTGGGACTCCAAATCTGGTGAAGATATTCCTAAGAAAGTTC